>NC_135308.1:20455870-20757802 GCF_048772815.1 Callospermophilus lateralis | reverse complement strand
CAGCACATTCTTGAATAACCAATAGATCAAACAAGGAATCAAAAGGGAAATCAATATCTTGATATAACTAAAAATGAAAACAACATATTAAAACTCATGGGACATAGCTATTCCAAGAGAGAAATTTAAAGTGATGCATGATTATATTAATAAAAATAAAGATCTAAAATATATTTTTATATTTGTGTTGCTATAACAGAATGCCATAGAATGGGTAGTGTTTTAAGAAAAGGAATTTATTTATTATACTCTGGAGGCTGGGAAGTCCAAGGTCAAGGGGCCATATTTGACACAGGCCTTTTTGCCTCAGAAGAAGGTGGAAGGATCACAAGACCAGAGGACAGAATGAGCCACTCCTCTTCTCATAGAAACATTGATCCAATCATGGGAGCCCCACCCCCGTCACCTCCTCTAATTCTAATTGCCTCTTAAAGGCTTCTCAATTCTATCAATAGATGGTTCTGGAAATTAATTTTCTAACACATGAAATTTTAGATCCATTCAAACCATACAAGCTACAAATTAATTTGGAAATTAAGTGTTCAGCATATGAATTTGGAGGCACACATTCAAACAACCCAATTTTAGATCCCAAGAAACAAGAAATAAGAAAATATTAAACCTCTAATTAGCAGAAGGAATAAATTAATAAAGATTAAAGTAGAAATATATAAAACAGAGACAAAAAGACGATATTAATTGAACAAGGAAAATATTAATGGAGCTAAGAGTTGCTTTTCTTTTTCAAAAAAGGAACCAAAAACCAAGATTGACAAGCCTTTAGTTGGACCAACTAAGAAAAAAAGAGGGCTAAAATAAATAAAATTAGCTGGGCACAGTGGTGCATGCCTGTAATCCCCATGGCTCTGGAGGGTGAGATAAGAGGATTGTGAGTTCAAAGCCAGCCTCAGCAAAAGTGAGGTGCTAAGCAACTCAGTGGGACCCTGTCTCTAAATAAAATACAAAACAGGGCTGGGGATGTGGCTCAGTGGTCAAGTGCTCCTGTGTTCAATCATCAGTACCCCCCAACACAAAACATAAATAAAATTATAAAAAACAGACATTGCAACATAATATAAAGGATCATAAGGAGCTATGCTGAACAATTGTATGCCAACAGACTGGATAACCTAGACGGAATGGATCCATACCTAAAAACTTATGGTCTGCCAAGATTTTATCATAAAGAAAGAGAAAATATCCAGGTCACTAATCAGTACACAGATTGAAGCAGTAATCAAAAACTTTCTTAATAAAGAAACCCCAGGACCAGAAGGATTTGGTAGTGAATACTACCAAATGGTTTAAAACAGAACAAATGCTGCTCTTTCTCAAGCTCTTCTAAAAACATGGAGAGGGAGGGACACTTCCAAACAGATAACCAGTCAACATGACCCACATGTAGAAGTCAGATACAGACACTACAGTAACATTGCACACCAATATCTCTGTTGCCATAAATACAAATATCCCCCCCCCAAATGTTCTAGTAGACAGAATTCAACAGCACCTTAAAAGGATCATACACTATGATCAGAGGAGATTCATCCCTGTGATGAATCTTGAAACTAAGAGTTGCTTTTACTTTTCAAAAAAGAAAACAAAAACCAAAATTGACAAGCCTTTAGTTGGACAAACCAAGAGAAAAAGAGGGCTAAAATAACCTGACTTAAAAAAAGGACAAAGGGCCTGAATAAAAATACCAACCAAATATGAAAAGGTTATCCACATCCCTAATTATCAGGAAAATGCAAGTCAAAACCATAATGAAATTTCATTTCATAGCTATGTGTATGACTTTAATCAAAAAGTAAAGGAATGTCAACTCAGGTTTTTTGCATCTTTTAATTATGTTTTTTGCTCTTGTTTTTGTGTTGAGTTTCTTATATATTCAAATTTAAAATATTATCCACCTATCAAATGTAGGGTTTGCAAATATTTCTCCCATTTTGTAGGTGTCTTTTTTGCTTTGTTGATTGTTTCCTTTTTTGTGAAAAGCTTTTTTGATACACTTTCAGTGTGTGAGGCTTCCGTTTCCTTCAGCGGTGAATACCAACTACCACTACTTTGTACAGTCCAGGTTACTATAGGAAATTTTCCTCCAATTCTGTCTGTATCACTAGTATTTAGAAGACCATTTTTTTGAACCTTAGAACTTCATATTTCTCAATATCGCATTCCCTCATGTAGTAAAAATTTCTGCCTACTGCTCAGTGCTGTGTAGAAGAATCTCTATTCAGTTCCCATCCTGGCATGACAGCTCAAATTTGCTTTCTATTTTTGCCTTATCTAAGTATCTCAACAGGCCTTGTATAGGAGGTGTCCTCTGTATTTAATGGTGTCACAGTGTGTGTATTAAAGTGGCATTATGCATAACTCATAAAATCCCCAATGCCCAGCAACAGTTCATTGATTAAATAATGGGTAAAATAGAAAGTAGACTCTTGTAAGTCTGTGAGAAAATGTTGTAATGTTCATAAAATATCATAGTATTAGACATCAGAGAGAGAAGTGAATGTGTAGGGTTCATGAATAGGGAAAGGATGTCATGAGGAAAGCATTTAAGAAAGAACAGTCTAAAAAAAAATCAATGCTTGTGGACAAAAAAGGAGAAAGAGTGAAATGTGAATGCTATCTGCAAAATTGTTGCTGAGTAGAAAAAAACCTAGAACCTAAAGCTGCTTTTAGAAGAAAAAGGCAAAGGTTTGTGCAAGCAAAACAGAGATGGTGAGCTGGAAGCTCCAGGATGTCAACCTGAATGACTGGTGAGGTCCCCCCAAACAAGAGTGGCAGCACCTGAGGTGCTCTCTGGAGGAAGGACACCATCTCTGTCACTCTATTAACTGTACGTGTGTGTATCTTCTTCCCTTAATCAACATAAAGTTCAAATTATAATCTTTATCTCTTTTACAAATTATATATTTTATATCCCACAAGGGGACTCTTGAATGGAGATTTGTTTTAAATATGAGCAAATATAAACAACTTTTGATGACACATGAAAAAATGTCACTCTGGAAGATGTATGTTTAAAGCCTAAAAGAAACTCTTGAGCTTTAAAAACATGTAACTTATTACAGTTTTTCATTTATGCTTCCAGTTGAGTTGTCATATCCAGGTATGATATTTCATATTTATTTCATTTTATTTTTTTTTCAAAAGTGTGCATCTTAAAGAGAAAAATCTACATACTATGGGGATTTTCTAAATTATTCTTCCTGCTTCATCTTTCCAGTAGTCACATCTTTTATTTTATATCTTTAGATCTCTATTGCAAAATAAATCTTTAAAAATGGGAAAAGCATGATATATATGTTTATTTGAGGATCTACGAATATAATTTGAAAATAGAACAAATGATTTAACTGTCCTCCTGATTTGAGTAATGAAATTGTGTTTGCCAAAGTATGTAGGTATCAATGAGAAGGAATGAAAAAATATTTTCATTTTTATTTTTTTTTAAAAATTGAAAGTAAAAAAATGGATGATAATACTGTTTAAAGGAATCCTGAGTTCCTCACTAAACTCAGAAATAGGTAATGGTATTCACATTTACCTTCATTACACAATTTTTTTCCCCCTACAACTCTCGATTGTGTTGTCAGCATCTAACTTTGGTTTTGTAAAAGGGGCAGCTGTTATGAGTGTGGAATGCCCCTCCCACATCACTGGTTTATGCTGAATATGGGGAGCTCCAATCTGTTCTGGTTTTTCATGCTTCTGGTCCCAGATATAACATTATTGATTACTGTGTTTTCCTTATCAACTCAATTATTTGTGGGAGTAGAACCCCCACAACAGATGGCATTTATATGGGGAACTTTGGTTCATGGCCATGGCAGAGCTCTGGGTAATGTGGGGTTGAGTCTGTGGTGAAGAAAAAGAAAAGAGAAAAAGGCAAAGGAAGAGCCAAAAAATAGAGAATAAAAAATAAGAGAGAAAATTCCACTACTTGTCACGCATCTGGGTATAAGGTAAGGTGCTACCCTTTGAAGTGTAGGCGTCCTTGGAAGCCAGGGTAAGATGGCTGTTAGATTTACTGATGGTGAGGATAAACCATTTACTGGTCATCAGCTGAGTTTGGTCACCCTTTTAGTATTTAAAAGTAATCCCCCAAATTGCTCCCATATGTCAAGTCCTGATGAAATCCCAGTACCTTAAAAAGTTCCTAAGATTCCTATGGATTCCCATGAACTTAATATTCTCAGGATCATATTTTAGGTTCTTCTTTCACTGAATTCATTTTATATATTGATCCAGAGATACAAACAAGACCCTTGATTTACAACCACCCACAACACATCAAGCAAACAAAATATCACTCACATAGGTTGGTGAATAGAGCCAACTTGTTGGGAATAAGGAGAATGGCAGGGGGCTAAATTATAATTTCAAGCAACTTAAAGTTGAACATCCAACATTTCTGTTTATTTAAGCAATTTCTACTTCCCTTTCTGCAAAGTGCTCACTCAATACTACACTGCCATATACCTCATATTTATAATAATGAGAGTTTGAGGTCTCTTTGCTAGGAAAACTACAGATAACTATATTCTCTCAAAGTCTCAGCAACAAATCAAGACATTTTGGATGATATTTTTCCGATTGAACTCTTCTCTTGCTAAGGGGAAATCTGATGACAACTATTTTATTTTCCAATTTTTTAGTGTTGTGATAGGACAGTGAAGAATCAATCTGCCTCATATATTCTCCTGGTTCCATCTTGGATAAGGAAATAAATTTCCATTTTTCTAGTATGTAACATGGAGATAAGAACAAAATGTATTTTATAAGATGGTTTCAAGGCTTAAAGATATTAATTCTGCTCTATTAACTCTCAGTGGTGCCTAGCTCAGTGTGAATAGTCAGAAAGTTACCTGCTACTAAATCTTGTGAGAGTATGGATTTTGCTAGATGTTACAGAATACAAGTTCCTATAGGAAAGAATGCTATCTTAAATATCATGAATATTTGAGGGATACACAAACATATATCAGCATCACAGGACTTTAAATTCCTATGAGCTGAATTATGCCATCTACATCTGAATTAGCTATTTCTGATGTAAATGTAGTGATATATATTTTTGTCAAACTAATGATAAAACAATTGCCCAAATAAGCATATGTTGATTATTTGGGGAAAATAGGCATACAAATGAAAAGGGATTAATTTTCAATTTCCTCCAAATCTAAACCTCTCTTTAGAGATATATTCAATATTCACATATAGAAATGTTCTCATATATATATATATATATATATATATATATATATATATACACACACACACACACACACATACATATACACAAAAACAAATGGGAAATTAAATTAACTTCATAACTATTTTGATATATTAGCACCTTGATAACTCATGAAACATTTGGGCTTCAAATAAATGATCCTGGTATGATACTGAAAAAGGTTTTTCAATCAGTGTTTTATGATAATCTCTAATAAAAGTTTCCATGTGTAGATATTCCCTCTAAATCTTCCTTGAATGGGTCCTTAGGGGAACATGGGGTTGGTTCTGGTAAGCCCCCTTGGCTGAACACTATTTGCTGGCATTGTTCTCATGGGCCTTTAGGCAATCTCTTATTTACAGTCTGATAAATTATATGATTCTCTTCATTCCATTTTTCAAAGGGTTGCTTTTATTATTCTGGGAATTCATTTCTTTTAGGCAAACTGTAGTTTTACATGGTTATTGTACACTAAGATTCTTTGTGGAATAATAAAATGCTAACATCAATGAATATCACAAGTCTTTTATTCTCCTTTTTTCTATATTGTTTTGTTCAGACTTTATCATGAAAGTACTTCAACCTCACATTCTGTTCATATTTCTATAAAAATAACTTAACAGAAGTTAATTCATTACAAATTCTTCCTATGCACCTTATTTAAAAAGTGCATTTTTCATGCTCAATATTCCAATCTAAATTTGATTGCTAATCCTTTCATATTTTTGTACTCAATTTAATTTTTTCTTGCTTATTGTGAAATAAAAATCTTCTTTAAGAAGTTTCAAGGAAATTTTTAGAAGGGAGATTATATTGTGTTGCTATTATGCATAAGCTACCTCAAGACTCAGTGGCTAAAAAAAGAAAAAGTGCTTGTTTATTACTCTTGGAATGTCTGCAGATTGGCTGGGCCAGGATAAGTGCTTTATTCAGGGTTTTGTGGCTGGGAGCTTTTTCTCATTGCTGCAATTCTGTGGGTTGTTTTGGAGTTGTTCTCTTCCACATGCCCATCGTCCGTTATATGTGGAGCTGTAGGACTTCCTTTAATAATTGTGATGAACATTGGTTGTGATATGTAAGGAACAAAAAGGAACAAATGACAGTCAGAAACTGAACAGTCTCTTTGACTCATGCTCAGAGTGTGACACTGTCACTTCTGTTTTCATTCTGTGGTTAAAGAAAATCACAGGGTAGAGACCAAAGTTAAGGGATGGGCACATATTCTCTGGCAATAGTAAATCCATGGACAGGATATAGGTAGAAGGATGTGGAAAGAGTTGAGGTCAGTGATACAATCCACCAAAGAATCTGTGGGAAAGAAAATAAAAACTTTGTTTTATAATTATATAAATCAAACAATGTTGTATGATTTATCATTTTTTTAATAACTGAAGACTTTTACCATTCACTTTTACTTCCTCCAAATGTTCTTGAGCATGCAAATTAGGCATAAAACATTGGTATTCATCTTTCTTTTGGCTTCAGGGTACTCCTTCCAGGATTCATAGGTTCATATATAAATGTGGGAGGACTAGATAGGGTCAGATGTTTGGATAATGTTATTCTAGATCCATGTATTATAATTGAGCCCACACATTTCCTTTTCTGGTGGGAAAATAAACAGATATCAGAGTCTGTGCTTTTATTTTGAGGGTTAGAAAACAAAACATATGATGATTATTTTGGGGAAAATAGGCATACAGCTTCAGAATTGATAATCAAGGGGAAATAGTTGTCAGAGGAGGCATGATGTGTTGCCTAATAATTTGTTAAAAACAGAAAAATTCCTGAAATTTTTTAATTCAATTTTATATTGTAACTCTCTGCTACGTGAGGTTTTTAGAAGTCATTAAAGGACAGATTAAAATAGAACAGATTAAAAAATCATAAGGTTTTATTTTTTATATTGTTTAATTCATCTCATAGAGTTTACTGGGAATCTAATCCACATATTCTGGCTATCATAACACATCCAAAAGTATCTTGAACTCATATAGTTACATACTATAGGAAGATAACAAATATAAATAAAAGTAAGTATAAATTGCACTGAAGAAAAATGTAACTGGGTAAGTGAATGAGAAAACATACTATACTATTTCAGGTAATCAGGTAATCAGATAAAAATGCAACTCTGAAAAATACACTTTTGCATATAGTTAAGAAAAAAGGGGAGTTGAAAGCCATAAATATATCGCATGGAAGGGTTATCTTGTTAGAAGACAAAACAGGTGAAAACGCTTTGAGCTGGGAATATGGGACTTTCAATGGCACGGAGAGAAGTTGGAAAGAAGAAATCTGAAGATGAGATTGTAGAAGATAAACTTAGGATGATATTGAGGAGCTAGATCATAATGCAGCCTTGCAGGCCAAAGAAAGCCTCTACAGGTGTGAAGCTGCAAGGTGATGCGGCCTTTATGGTTTTGAAGTATTGCTCTATTTAAAATCCTCTTTAAGTAGAGCAGTACTTTGATCAAATTACCTGGAGAAAAGTCTATGGAGTAGAAACCTGGAGAGAAATGCTTGCAGTAGTCTCACAGATGACTTGGTAACAGTACAGATAGAAGTGATCAGGGTCAGGATACTTTGGAGGAATATTCCACAGAATTTGCTAATGAATTCAATAAAAGCGTTGAGGAGAGTAAACAGGGATGACTCAAGTCTTTTAGTCTTATGGATTGTAAGAATGGGGTTATCGCTTAACAAGATGGGGAAGATTGCTAGAGCTGAAACTTTATAGAGAAATTCAAGACATTTTTGATGGGCATGCTAAGTTCAAGATTTCTTGTAGACATCTAAGTCTGTATAGGCTATTCAAAGTCAATAGCCTATAGTTTGTATTAAAATGTCTCTTATAATTAATGAAATAATTATAAATCAGTGCATAATGGATTGATCTTATTCAACATGATTCAACTTATAAAAATTTAAATGACAATGGCTAGGCACAGTGGCCTCTAAATCCAGCAGCTCCGGAGACTGAGACAGGAGGATCACAAGTTCAAAACCAGCCTCAGCAAAAAGCGAGGCACTAAACAACTCGGTGTAGACCCTTTCTTTAAATAAAATACAAAAAATAGGGCTGGGAATGTGGTTCAGTTGTTGAGTGCCCCAGAGTTCAATCTCTGGTATCCTGCCCTCCGCCAAAAAAAAAAGCAAAAGAAGATTTTCCATTAAAAAAAAATTAAATGACATCAAACTAATATTAATTAAATATAAATAACTTATATACTTATAAATTTGGGTGGTTAATAGTAGTATTTTCATCGGATAACTTCAGCAAATTGAATATTTATCATAAAATACGTTTTTGCAAACAAAATGTCACCTCTTACATCCATTTTCTTTTTCTAAAAATGTTAGCCCAGGCCTTCCTAATTTTAATCCAGCAGTTCTTAAAACACCTGGATTGTTGGATTTATAGTGAACAATTTAAGTCATTCTTAGCTGTTTTGGGGCAGTGTCTATTAAATATTTTTAAAAAGTCACTAACCAGGCTATTGATCTTTAAAATATAAATACTAAAATATCACCATGATTCATCATTTTTTTGTTTTTTGTATTAAAACGAGAACACTTTAGTATATAGACCTCAGTGTTTCTTGCTTAAAAGAACCCATTGCCCACTTCCAGGAACACAATGTCTCCTTCAAAGTTCTATTTATTTATTTATGTCTTCTCCTCATGAATAATGAAACTGGAGCCTCTGGGAGTGTTTGGACACTGCCTCTGGGCTGCCATTCATAGGAGCATCTCACTGTCTTGACCCTGTGACTACAGCCTCTGCTTTTGTGGGCATTCCTCAGTACTTAGCTGATTCTGCTGCCAAGTATAGCTCTGCAATGAACTGAAACTTCCTCAATTCTCCTTCTCAGCCTCCATTGCAGATAAAAGGCTTTGCATTTTGTCTGCTCAGAAGAACTCTAAAGCAGTGTTTTGTTTTTGTTTTTTTTTTTTTTTTTTAAGAGTGGTTCCTTTTCTTCTGAGCTTCACTTAGCTCTTTTTTTTTCTGCAAGATACTGTGAGGAGGCTGAGATGAGTTGAAACAACTGGGCCACAATTTTCTTCAGAAGCACTCTGCTCTCAGACCCTCAAGGTCCGCTACTGGGTCTAGCTTGTTTAAAAAAAAAAAGAAAGGAAAAAAAAAATGTCCATGGAAAAGCCTCCTTCCCTTCTTAGAATTTCTCTTCATTGAGTCATTTTTACCCCTTTTCCTCCCCAACTCTCACCCCTGTGCTAATATGAATTTATTTTACATTTTGTGACTTATTTAATTCTTGAATGATATTTTGAGTTTTTCTCCAAGAAAACATGCAAGCTTCTATGTAAGTAAGTTTACACAAATATATTTTAAAGGTGGAAAGAGATATGTCTTCTGAATTCTCTCAGCAGATACATCTAAAATTCAGTTCTAGCACAGCTAGGCCTCCTTCTCCATATACACTATAAATGAAAATATTTTTACTAAAATAGTGTGCCATCATTCTGATCCACATGTAATACAATGTTCCAAGTCTACTTCTTTTAATTGCTAAACTGTTGAAATCATTAGTTGAATTACTGTAGATTGTTATGGCTGTTCATTAAATTTTTGAGATTGTAAGAAACTCACACATAATAAATTGAGCAAATAACCTGAAACATCCATAAGTGAATAAAAGGTAAGAGATTATAAAAAAGATTTCCTCTGGGAAAACATTTTAGCAATTGAAGGAGGTTTCTGGGACCGAAATTGCCCAAGAAGAGGATGAAAAGTAGATTCCTACATATGGAGTTTGTCTATGATAGACTTTTTTAAAGAGCAGGGTATAGGATCTGCAGCAAAGAAGATGGGTTAATTCACTGTGACTGTCACAGGCAAGAATAAAGGCTTTCCTGCTTTGGCTTAGGTGGAATAAACTAAGGAAAATGGATTTCAGGAACAATGGAATGAAACAAAATAGTATCTAATTGGGGCAGATCATTAGCATATGTTCTGTAACCCTAGTGTTCTTGACTTCTTTTTTCAGAGCCTCATAAAATAAATGGATCTTGTCCAAATAGTGACAGTATAAATAGGTCATCTTAAAATTTTTTGCTTAGGTAATCCCTGAAGGAATTCTGAAAAGTAAATAAATACTTGAAAAAATATTTAAAGTAACATAGAACATTTTTCAAGTTTAATTACATAAAATATAATATAAAAATGTTGTAAATATTTATGTTTTAAAATATTAAGCAATGATTTCATAAACATTTCACATATCATAGCAATTTGAAATATTTTGTATTTTATTTTAAATATATACTACATATAAATAAATTTTAACTTTTTGAAATCATGGTTTTGCATCCACATTCGTAAATTGTATTAACTTCTTCAGTCAAGAAATTTTTATAACTCAATTCTTCAATTTGAAAGTATATTTTATTCTATTAAATGTCTATGGATACAAAATTAAAAATTATTTACGATTTTTTTACCACTATGAATCTCCATACTATAAAAATTTTGATATAATTGAGTTATATAATAACTAAAATTAATATAAGATATATTGATCAAATTAGGACCATGCATTACTAAATTATTCTAATAGTTATTAACATAAAAATTTAGGAAGAATTTGGAACTAGGTTTGTCTACGAGATGGGTGGGAATATTTTATGACTGAAATGAAAGTCATCTCATTGACAGCAATATTTAAAATTGTTTTACATGTAGAAGTGTTTTCATCTTGGGGAAATACTCAATCTGTATTAAGATTCTGGATCAGTAAGAAATACAATCTGAATAAAAGAATAGTAAATTATTATTTAAATGACAGAATGGTGAATGTAAACAGTGAGATGTGGAGCCCTCACCTCAGGTACTAGCTCAGGTAAATTAGTTTAAGAATAAAAGTTTAAGAACACAAAGCTGGAATCCTGTGAAAGCACCCATGCATTTATACTTTTAGCCTTTATGGTGTGCTCTGGGCTGGGACATGTGGCACTAGAATCTTCATTGATACCTATGACCTTTGGTAAATTACTGAACCTTCTGGGCCTCGGTTTCTTTACCAATAATATGAAGACTGAGAAAGAGAAAAGTAGCCCTGATTTGGAGGAAATGGATTGCTACTTAGAGCTGAGCCCTGTTGTTCTCTATGGAAAGCAAATCTTGCAGAACATCAATTATCAGACAAGGTCAGGCTGTGATTTGAACAAAGGTAAAGATAAAGAGGGGGAAAAAAGACCAGTTGATAATTTTGTCTAAGAGTAGACAAAAGAAATGGTCTCCATGTAAACCACAGGATACCTGCTGATAGGAGTGTTTTCTGCTTCATTAGTCTCACTGTAGTTTGTCCTCCCTCTAGAACAGATTTACAAATACACTCCTTGAGAGAATTATCTCTGTCTCCAGATAACACCCATTCTAAAGAGAGTCCAGGTATTTCCCTGTGGCCTTTGACTGAGAGAGGGTCACTGATGATGAAAAGAGTAACAAATTCTTCATGAAATGTTTACAAGGATAAAATTAATTAGTATGTGAAAAGGACTCAGAACACGTCCTATTTAAAAAAAAAAAAAAAAAAAAGATGCTGTTGTGCAGCAGTGACCCTGTGTCCCTGATTTCTGGGACTTTTGGCTTATATCTTTTACCTGAAGACATTTCATCTTTGCTGAGCTCCTGCTTTCAGTTTGTTCAGGCTACAGATCAATAATTCCATGTCTCCTGGTACCAAGAAGAGCCTGTGATAACTAGTGCCCTGCTAAATAATTGCCCTTTGGTTACTTTCCCCTGTTTAATAGAGTTAGTTGAACATTGTCTTTTGCATGCCAAGAATGGTTATATCTTGATAAATTGCACTGTCTCTTATCTTCATGGATTTATTCACCAAATCAATAATGCTGATGATAAAAATACATAGTCTCTCCACTCAGAGGTGCTCTGAGTCTAACCTATGCTTTTGTACAAAGCAGTCATGTTTGCAAAGTTTGACAGGTCTCTGCCCCTGTGAACCCCTGGGCCTGGTGACTCAATGTGACAATCTTATTATATACTCTTGTAGAGTCCGAGAATTCTCTTATCCATCCTGTCTCAATCCTGTAGTTCATACTTATTGTCTGTATTCTCATGTTCCATCTTGACTTGAATTGACTAAATGTGACATAATGAGTTCATATGAAGAACTAAAAGACAGAGGCAATATCTTGAGGTTAAAAAAAAGTTATGTGAAAAACAGAAACATTCATAAAAAACATTGTCCATGTAAATTTAAAAGGTTTAGACCAAATGATTTATTAAATAAACATGCAAAACTTTTAAGTGCTCAGAGAAAATGAACATTACAATATGCGCTACCATAAAATAACTGGGAAAATCAAATAAGAAAATTTAGGTATAATGCTTAGCTGGTTAGCTTTGCATGCTAATCACTCAACATATCTGGGATAGGGCAAACACTTTTTCCCCCTAAGGATGGTCACATCCATCCCTGGAATTGACATGTTACTTTAACTGTACAAAATAATTTGGCAGATGTGATTATATTTTTTGAGAGATGGCACAATTGTCCTGAATTGTTTCATGGGTCCAGTGTGTCACAAGGATAAGTATAAGAAACAGGCAGAAAAGTCAGGGTCAGTAATAGAGTTTTGATCATAGAAGCAAAGGTCAAAATGATGGGTCATGGACCACTAGAACCTGGAAAAGCCTCAGAATATGTTCTCCTGAAGAGCCTCTAAAAGAAAGATAGCTCCCTCAGCACCTTGGCTTTAGCTCAATGAGACTCCTCATTTTTGACAATGCAAGATATTTAATTTTTTTTGTTTAAGCCATTAAGTTTATAGTAACTTGGTATAGAAGCAATGGAAAATTAATACAATATGATAACTTTGTCACTGTTGACATTGTTGTATTATTTGCTAGGGCTGGCATAGCAAATTAGCACAAACAGAATAGCTTAAATAACAGAAGTTGATTGTCTCATAATTCTGGAACTTAGAAGTCTAAGATCAAGATATCAATATAGTTGGATCTTTCTAAAGACTCTTTTTGGCTTTTTGATAGCTGTCTTTTCCTTGGGTCTTCCTTTCTTCTTCGCTCTGAATATTTTTCTATGCCCCAATTCCCTTTTTTATGAGGATACCAGTTATTTTGGAGAAGTTGTTGCCCTAATGACTTCACCTTAACATGATTATCTCTGTAAAGATGCCTTCAGTTAGAGTTACATTATGGGTTACTATGGGTTAACTGTGGGATAGGCCTTCAAGATATAAATTTTGTGAGACACACACAATCCATGATCTATGTTATGTGAAGTTACAATGAAATCGTAGAATTTGAAGCTATGTCTGTATTCTCAGTAACAAAAAGTATATAAGAATTATTTTAACGATAACTTTCATTTGACTAGGTGGTTTCTCTAAAGGGCTCACTATTGGGAATGTTTCATGTTGTAGAGGGACCCTGACTTATTGGTTTAATAAGAAGTGGTACCACTGATTCTACCACTGGGATACAACCTCAATGATTGGAAATGACAATTTAATAGTTTTAAAACAGCTCCCTTTCATACTTATAGAGAATTTCCTTTAGTGGTATCAGAAGTTCTTTAAGTCATTCATGTTTTCTCATGAAATCTGAATACATATGAGTTTGCTACATCATTTAAAGCATCCTCAATAATTCTGTTGGTAGTAGGCTAAAATATATCTAATATAGCAAGTGGCAGCTGTATCCTACAAGTAGACCAAATTCAATTACTATTGAATTCTGATTTACGTTAGATTTATCCTGGGTCAACAAGGCTTAAAATTTCAAGGAGTAGTTTGAAAATAAAAATTATAAAAAGAGAATGTTACTTACAAGAAAGGTGTCTTTTTTTAGGTTTATGTGTGTTTGAGTGTGTACCTAAGTTTGCATAATTTTAAAAAATGGAAGAACTTTTAAGCTTACTTATTGAGTTCCCAGGACCCTATTCTCTAATCTATTTTTCTGAGACTGTTTTTTTTTTTTTTTTTTTTTTATTTATTTTTTTTTTTTTTATTTTTTCATCTTCCATACATTTGATTTAAATGAGTTATGCATTTCCATTTTTACCCCAAATACAGATTGCAGAATCACATCAGTTACACATTCACAATGTTTACATAATACCATATTAGTGACTGTTGTATTCTGCTAACTTTCCTATCCCCTACTATCCCCCCTCCCCTCCCCTCTCATCTTCCCTCTCTATCTCATCTGTTGTTGTTCCATTCTCTCCCTTCCCCCCCTTTCCCCTCACAATCTTGTATATGTGATTTCGTATAAAAATGAGGGTGTCCTTCCGTTTCCATGCACTTTCCCTTCTCTCTCCCTTTCCCTCCTATCACTCGTCTCAGTTTAATGTTAATATTTTCCTCATGCTCTTTTCCTCTGTTCAGTTCTTAGTTGCTCTCCTTAAATCAAAGAAGACATTTGGCATTTGTTTTTTAAGGATTGGCTAGCTTCACTTAGTATAATCTGCTCTAATGCCATCCACTTCCCTGAAAATTCAATGATTTTGTCATTTTTTATTGCTGCATAATACTCCATTGTGTATAGATGCCACATTTTTTTTATCCATTCATCTATTGAAGGGCATCTGGGTTGGTTCCACAGTCTGGCTATTGTGAATTGTGCTGCTATGAACATGGATGTGGCAGTATCCCTATAGCATGCTCTTTTAAGGTCCTCAGGGAATAGTCCGAGGAGGGCGATAGCTGGGTCAAATGGTGGTTCCATTCCCAGCTTTCCCAGGAATCTCCATACTGCTTTCCATATTGGCTGCACCCTTTTGCAGTCCCACCAGCAATGTACAAGTGTACCCTTTTCTCCACATCCTCGCCAGCACTTATTGTTGTTTGACTTCCTAATGGCTGCCAATCTTACTGGAGTGAGATGGTATCTTAGGGTGGTTTTGATTTGCATTTCTCTGACTGCTAGAGAAGGTGAGCATTTTTTCATGTACTTATTAATTGACTGTATGTCTTCTTCTGAGAAGTGTCTGTTCAGGTCCTTGGCCCATTTGTTGATTGGGTTATTTGTTATCTTATTGTTTAATTTTTTGAGTTCTTTGTATATTCTGGAAATTAGGGCTCTATCTGAAGTGTGAGGAGTAAAGATTTGTTCCCAGGATGTAGGCTCCCTATTTACTTCTTTTATTGTTTCTCTTGCTGAGAAAAAACTTTTTAGTTTAAGTAAGTCCCATTTGTTTATTCTTGTTATTAACTCTTGGGCTATGGGCGTCCTATTAAGGAATTTGGATCCTGATCCCACAATATGTAGATCGGAGCCAACTTTTTCTTCTATCAGGTGCAGGGTCTCTGCTTTGATATCAAGCTCCTTGATCCATTTTGAGTTAACTTTTGTGCATGGCGAGAGAAAGGGATTCAGTTTCATTTTGTTGCATATGGATTTCCAATTTTCCCAGCACCATTTGTTGAAGATGCTATCCTTCCTCCATTGCATGTTTTTAGCCCCTTTATCAAATATAAGAAATTTGTAATTTTGTGGATTGGTTTCTGTGTCCTCTATTCTGTACCATTGATCCACCTGCCTGTTTTGGTACCAGTACCATGCTGTTTTTGTTACTATTGCTTTGTAGTACAGTTTGAACTCTGGTATCGCTATACCTCCAGATTCGCACTTCCTGCTTAGTATTGTTTTTGCTATTCTGGGTCTTTTGTTATTCCATATGAATTTCATGATTGCTTTATCTATTTCTACAAGAAATGCCATTGGGATTTTGATTGGCATCGCATTAAACCTGTAGAGAAGTTTGGGTAATATCGCCATTTTGATAATGTTAGTTCTGCCTATCCATGAACAGGGTACATTTTTCCATCTTCTAAGATCTTCTTCTATCTCTCTCTTTAGGGTTCTGTAGTTTTCATTGTATAAATCTTTCACCTCTTTTGTTAGGTTTATTCCCAAGTATCTTATTTTCTTTGGGGATATTGTGAATGGGGTGGTTTTCCTCATTTCCATTTCAGAAGTTTTGTTGCTGATATACAGGAATGCCTTTGATTTATGCGTATTGATTTTATATCCTGCCACTTTGCTGAATTCATTTATTAACTCTAGCAGTTTCTTTGTAGACCCTTTTGGGTCTGTTAAGTATATTATCATGTCATCCGCAAATAGCGATAATTTAAGTTCTTCTTTTCCTATTTTTATGCCTTTAATTTCTTTTGTCTGTCTAATTGCTCTGGCTAGTATTTCAAGAACTAAGTTGAATAGAAGTGGTGAAAGAGGGCATCCCTGTCTAGTTCCAGATTTTAGAGGGAATGCCTTCAGTTTTTCTCCATTTAGAATGATGTTAGCCTGAGGCTTAGCATAGATAGCTTTTACAATGTTGAGGTAAGTTCCTGTTATCCCTAGTTTTTCTAGTGTTTTGAACATAAAGGGATGCTGTACTTTGTCAAATGCTTTTTCTGCATCTATCGAGATGATCATATGGTTCTTATCTTTAAGTCTATTGATGTGGTGAATAACATTTATTGATTTCCGTATATTGAACCAGCCTTGCATCCCAGGGATGAATCCTACTTGATCATGGTGCACAATTTTTTTGATCTGCTTTTGCATTCGATTCGCCAGGATTTTATTGAGAATTTTTGCATCTAAGTTCATTAGAGATATTGGTCTATAGTTTTCTTTCTTTGAAGTGTCTTTGTCTGGTTTTGGGATCAGGGTTATGTTGGCCTCGTAGAATGAATTTGGAAGAGCTCCTTCTTTTTCTATTTCTTGAAATAGCTTGAAAAGTATTGGTATTAATTCTTCTTTGAAGGTTTTGTAAAATTCTGCTGTATACCCATCCGGTCCTGGGCTTTTCTTAGTTGGTAGTCTTTTGATGGCCTCTTCAATTTCTTCTTTTGTTATTGGTCTGTTTAAATCGTGTGTGTCTTCCTGACTCAATCTGGGCAGATCATATGACTTAAGAAATTTATCGATATCTTCACTATCTTCTATTTTATTGGAATATAGAGTTTCAAAATACTTTTTAATTATCTTCTGTATTTCTGTAGTGTCTGTTGTGATATTGCCTTTTTCATCCCGTATGTTAGTAATTTGCGTTCTCTCTCTTCTTCTCTTCGTTAGCGTGGCTAAGGGTCTGTCGATCTTATTTATTTTTTCAAAGAACCAACTTTTAGTTTTATCAATTTTTTCAATGGTTTTTTTTGTTTCAATTTCGTTGATTTCCGCTCTGATTTTAATTATTTCTTGTCTTCTGCTATATTTGCTGTTGTTTTGCTCTTCCTTTTCTAAGGTTTTAAGCTGTAGTGTGAGTTCATTTGTTTGTTGGTTGTTTCTTTTTTTGAGGAATGAACTCCAGGAAATGAATTTCCCTCTTAAAACTGCTTTCATTGTGTCCCATAGATTCCGGTATGTTGTGTCTGTATTGTCGTTTATCTCTAGGAATTTTTTGATTTCCTCCTTTATATCTTCTGTAACCCATTGATCATTCAGTACCATATTGTTCATTTTCCAGGTGATGCAGGATTTTTCCTTCCTTCTTTTATCATTAATTTCCAGCTTCATTCCATTATGGTCAGATATGGTGCATGGTATTATCTCCACACCTTTATATTTACTGAGAGTCGCCCTATGGCATAATATATGGTCTATCTTTGAGTAGGATCCATGTGCTGCTGAGAAGAATGTGTATCCACTTGATGATGGTTGATATATTCTATATATGTCTGTTAAGTCTAGGTTATTGATTACGTTATTAAGTTTTATAGTTTCTTTGTTCAGCTTTTGTCTAGAGGATCTGTCCAATGGTGAGAGTGGTGTGTTGAAGTCCCCCATAATTACTGTGTTGTGGTCTATTTGACTCTTGAACTTGAGGAGAGTTTGTTTTATGAATGTTGCAGCACCATTGTTTGGTGCATATAAATTGATAATTGTTATGTCTTGTTGGTGGATGGTTCCTTTTAACAGTATATAGTGTCCTTCTTTATCCCTTTTGATTACCTTAGGTTTGAAGTTGACTTTATTCGATATGAGAATGGCCACTCCTGCTTGTTTCCGATGGCCATATGAGTGGTATGATTTTTCCCAACCTTTCACCTTCAGTCTGTGAATGTCTTTTTCTATCATATGCGTCTCCTGAAGGCAGCATATTGTTGGATTTGTTTTTTTAATCCAGGTTACTAGCCTATGTCTCTTGATTGGTGAATTTAAGCCATTAACATTTAAGGTTACAATTGAAATATGGTTTGTACTTCCAGTCATGTTTATTTATTTATTTATTTTAGATTGGTTAGTTTTCCCTCTTTGGTTATTTTTCTTCCCCTTTACTGAGATACCTCCCACTGTTAGTTTTGGGCGCTATTTTTCAGTTCCTCTTCTTGTAATATTTTGGTCAAAATGTTTTGCAGTGCTGGTTTTCTGGCTGCAAATTCTTTTAGCTTTTGTTTATCGTGAAATATTTTAATTTCATTGTCAAATCTGAAGCTTAGTTTTGCTGGATACAGTATTCTTGGTTGGAATCCATTATTTTTCAGTGTTTCAAATACGTTGTTCCAGGATCTTCTCGCTTTCAAAGTCTGTGATGAAAAATCAGTCGTTAACCTAATTAGTTTACCCCTAAATGTAATCTGCTTCTTTTCTCTCGTAGCTTTTAGTATTCTCTCCTTGTCCTGTATGTTAGCTATCTTCATGATTATGTGTCTTGGGGTTGGTCTATTATGGTTTTGGATGTTTGGGGTCCTGTAAGCTTCCAGGATTTGGCAATCCATTCCATCTTTCATCTCTGGGAAGTTTTCTAGTATTATCTCCTTTAGTAAGCCATCCATTCCTTTGGACTGATTCTCTGTGCCTTCTTCTATCCCAATGACTCTCAAATTTGGTTTTTTGATAAGATCCCATATCTCTTGGATAGATTGCTCGTGAGATTTCAGCATCTTTTCTGTGTTAACTATATTCTTTTCAAGTTGATAAACTTTGTCTTCATTATCTGATGTTCTGACTTCTACTTGATCTAGTCTGTTTGTAATATTCTCATTAGCGCTTTTAATCTGATTTACGGATTCTTGCATTTCTATGATTATAACTTGATTTTTTTTTAACACCTCTATCTCCTGATAAAGCTCATTCTTTACTGATTGAATTTGTGTGGTTAGTTCCTCTTCAAAATATACTTTCCATGCTTGGATTTGCTGTCTCATGTCTTCTCTAATATTCCGTTCCATCTGAATTAGGTATGCCCTGATTTCTTTCCCTGTCCAAGTTTCTGTTTCTGCTATGTCCTCTTGTACATTTAGATTGTCCTGCATTGTTTGTAACCCTTTTTTCCCTTGTTTTTTCATATTGTTCACGTTGCTATCCAGCTCTGTTTGACTGCTTTGTAACTGCTTTCTCCTATACATTTGTTTTGGCTTTGTATATCTCTGTTGTCTCTCTTTTGTGTTGGGAGATTATGCCTAGAAATGTTTGGCTTTGTTGTGCTTTAAAGCAGATTCATTCAATTCATATAAGGCTTCTAGGTTCTGTATGCATATAATGTTTTGCTGTTTGTTCTTAGGTCTATACGTTTAGGTTAGGTGCTCTGGTGGTACGATGGTTAGTATGTCTTGGCTACTTTAGAAGATTGCTCCACTGAAGGTGGATACTACCAGGCAATTGGATCAGGGTGTTGTTAGTAGCTAGGTATTTGGGAGTCTTATAGACAGCCTCGAGATATTCACCTATTTGCATTTAGACAATTACACGCAATGGAAGATGTAATGCTTGGGATGAGAGTTGGGGGGTAAGGGGATGAAGGTGCTGTTAAAAAGATAAAAGGATGGAGGGAGAGATAGATTAGAGGGGAATGAAAAGAACAATAAAACTTGAAATGGGATAGAAAGAGAGAAAGAGTAGGGGGGAAAGGATCAGGGAGAGAATAAGGTGAGAGAAAAAAAAATATATCGGCAGCATCAACCACAACAACAACAACAAAAAAAAAAAAAATTAAAAAAATAAAAATAAAAATAAAAATAAAAAATAAAAAATAAAAAATAAATTAAAGTCTTGGAGATCCTCCTTCTTCTCTTCCAGTAGGTGGAGCTGTGCCCTCCAAGCGGAGCGTCTGCTCTGTACCTGCCGAGAGCTATCTCTGTAGGGCGTCTCCTGGGAGTCTCTCAGACTTGTCAGTCCCGAGCCATTTCAATTCTCCAGCTCTTAACCCCCTTCCTCCTGTCAGCCTGCCAGCCAGGTCCTGTTCCCCAGAAGTGATTCTCCAGAGGTCTAGTTACACTTGCAGCCCCACCGTGTGTCCCTTTTAAGCCCCAGTGCTGTGGTAAACTGGCGGCTAAGACCCTGGCGGTCACCGCTGGTGATATGGGGGCCTTGGGGTCTGGGATCCCCTCTGCTTCCCTACGGACACGACCCCTGAGAAGTCAATGATGTTTCCTGGCTGCCTGTATCAGTATGGGAAGTCACGCACCTGCTAAAGTGGATTCTGCTGGGAAGGAATTCCGCCGGCCGAACTCCGATGACGTCACCTCTCTGCTATGGCGGGCCCCAGGCTCCTTGCCGGAGTGTCCGAGGGGAGGGGTGGAACTGGTCCGGCCCGGTTCGCCTCAGCTCCTGCGTCGTGGGGGCTTGGCTAAAGACTTCTTCCTGCCAAGCTGTGTCTCGGCATCTAGCGGGGCCCAGTCACTTTTGCTGCGGGCGGGTGGACTGATCTGCAGCTGTGCCCGCGGTGCGCGGACTGTGGAAGGTGAATCTGGTACTCCGCGTCTAGCGGCAGCGTCCCGCTCGTCCGGTCACATAGACGTTTTTTTAAAAAATCCTAGTAGCTCCCGGGCGGTCTCTCTTCAATGGAATTTTGCTAGGAGAATCTCCGTTGGAAGGATCCAAGAGTTATCCTTGCAACTTTATGCCCCCATCACTGGGAGTACAGTGAAAGTGCAGCCTCTCTGCCCGCCGCCATGTTGGATCACTCTCTAGAATTTTTTTTTTTTTTTTTTAAAAAAACTCTCTTGCTTACTTCGGCTGTAGCCCTAGCTATGGCATCTTTCTTGGCGTTGAGAGCCTTAGTTCCCATCCCATAGGCTGTGGGCTCATACTTACCACCTTATACTGACCTTCCTGGTCCTTGTGAACTTCTCTGAACACTGTACTCCATCTGCAGCCCTCCTGAAACATGGAAAATCAGTTATTGTGAATTTATTTTTATTTTTGGTCTGCTCTTTGCTTTAATGAATTTCTTTAATTTTTTTTCAAACTTTTTGAATAAACTTATAGTACAATCAAGTAGTACTTTGCTTATATTTTGTTTTCTTCAATCAGAATACATCTTTTAAAATGCATTTTTTCTCATATGTAGGATCATATGTAGCACTATTTTAATCCTATATTCTTTATTATCTTTTAAAAACAGATGAGTTTTAGAAAAAAACTTGAAATAAAATTGCTATTTGCTCTATTAGTTCTTGAAGAGTAGGAACATCATAGCGCAGAAATCATATTCTAAAATAGCATCTAGGACTTCTCTTTAAATCAGTGCCATATAGGCATGTTTGATTTGAATGGCCTGTTTTTTTTTTTAAAGAAGTCACAAATAAACTGTTTTTGCTTTATGTTCAAATCTGTTAACATGCAATCCAATATTGAGAATAAAGAGGAAGATCTGCAGTTAAAGTACTGAATTTGAAGTGACTCATAAGACACGTTATCATTGCTCCAGCTATTCTGTCTGCCTGGGATGTCTGGTTTATTTCCACTTTCTTCTGAGATGCAATTCCATCAGTGCAGTCATTACGGAACCCTTCAGACCTTTGTGACTTTCGGAATTCTTCTTTGTGAGTAATGACCACATTAGATCATAATCACTCATTTCTTCTCTTCCTCTTGCTCCTCTCTCTTTTTCCTCCTTTTTTGTCAACCTTTCTCATTATACTATGCTATTCTTAAAGTCAAAGATGGTTATTGTTTGAAACAGCACCTAGCATAGCATCAGTGATTTAGTAGGCACTTAAAAATGTTGGCTTAGTTAAGAAGAGGAAGTTCAGGATTGTAAGGAACTATTGGGGATGTGTTGGAATATTCTTCATATTAAAATACAGTTTTCTTTTTGTCATTATCACTGTTAAATAGTTTTAGAAGGCCATATGAAGAATTCAATAGCAGTACCTAATAAATATCCTTTAGATTCAGAGCACTGGCCTGGTATGGGGGAGAGAAGACAGTTTCAAGAAATTCACGAGTTGGAAATGTAGGCTTAAAATGCCAGAAAAAAAACAGTTACAAAATGCAAAGGAACTTAAAAATATGTAAGGAAGTATTGTGCAAGCCATTTACATATATATTGAGAAGCTATAATAGCAGTGATTGGACCCACTGTTACAGAAGGAGCAGAAAATAATGGAAAGTAAAAATGGAGATATTTCAGTTTTTGTTACAACATAAAATGGAGTGCCACTTCTGCATAGATAAAGTGCTTATGGGCATTCATTCTCTGCCTTCTATTTTGAAAACTGAAAATAGCAAATCATAAAAATATAACTCAAGGCAAGTAGAACATAAACCTGGATTACCCTTCTAGCTTGGAAATATCTGGTACTAATGAATGATTAAGATGAAAAACAGACATCCAATTTCATATGGTTCTATAAATTTCTGGCCTAATTTCCATGATTGATTGTTTCAGATTTTTCATATCTAATGCATGAAAACAAATTTAAAATAGCTTGCTTCTGACAAAGTATGAGTTTAAAATCTTGCCTTATTCCCTGAACTGTTTTATAAACGATTAACTAGATATGTGACAAAAAATGCCCACGTTTCATTATATATGCAATATACATAAATATGTGCATACACACACCTGCATTTGCTTGCACATCCTGTGTCAATTTACACATTTACACATTCTAAGTAGTATGTGTTAGACGATTTCATCATTCTATAAGCAGCATAGAGTAAACATACACAAAACTAAATGGTAGAGTCTAACACACACCATGGGCTCCATGGTATAAATATATGTTATAGACTATTGTACCTAGAACCACGACAGAGAAAACAACAAGAGAACAAATCAAGCACAAGAGAAAATGATGCAATGTGGGCTGTGGTTGTGCCTTGGTGGTAGAGTGCTTGCCTAGCAGGTTGTGAGGCCCTGGGTTTGATTCTCAGCACCACATATAAGTAAATAAAACAAAGGTCCATTGACAATTTAAAAAAATTTTTAAAAAGGAAGAAAAAGAAAATGATGTAATCAAGAGACTTGGTAAACATGAGACATATGCAGCTGCTGCTGGCATTATATGTCATTAGTGTTGATCTTAAATTCTTTTTATCCATGGAAGGAATGCACTCTAAAATAATGATAAAAAGTATAGTATAGTAAATACATAAACCAGTAAGATAGTCATTTATTATTACATTCAGGTCTTATTACTGAACCTAGTTGTGAATGCTTTATTTTTTATATGAAAGGCATAGTGATTTATTACATCTTCATCACCATGAAACCTTCGAGCAATCTATTGCAGCTGACAGTACAATGGCTTAATTGTCAATAGGCAATACCAGGTTTTCAGTTTAATTAAAATTTTGTAGAACCACCATTTTGTATGTATTTGGATAAAAATATCATTATGTGATGTATGACTATATATATATACACATATATATTCTATTTTTAAAAACTTTATTTTGAATTATAACCATTTTTTTTAAAAAGTGCATTTCTATATATAACTTGAGTATAATATATATATTAATTGGGACAAATCAGGGGAAATTAATTTGAAATTTCCTAATTACTTTTGAAAGTATGATTTATATATCTATGTATAATAATTTGATGATAGAAACTAATATTAGGAATCTTAATTCAATAAAGAGGAGAAGAATGGTTGTCTTTGTGTAAACATCAGAAGATACATCTTTGTAGGACCTGAGTGTCTCTCTATTGGGTATGAGAGATTACATTTGAATTTTTACTTCTAAATTTTTCAACTACAGAGTAGAGACTGATATTACATTAACGAAGTTTATAACAACTGCTCAGTGAAGACGTTCTGATTATAACCTTGGGTTATAACATGGGTGATGAGGGCTGAATTTATAAACATAGCATAGATGGACCCCTTTGTTTGCTCTCACTGTCCATCTCTTGGTGCCTCTCTTCGCTGACTGCTGTTTTGATTCCAGACTGGCCTACTCAGACTTTGCTGACTGGAGACTCAACACAGGCAACTGACTTCCGCTGTATTTCCCATTAGTTTTTCTCTTATTTTCTATAACTCAGTAAAGTTCTCCTTATTCAGTATCTTCTTATCTCTATGCAGCATCCTCGAGTTCCTTCGGACTGCACCTCAGTCTCTTCTATTGCTTTTTCAGTTATGTGTGGGGGAGATTTTCTGTTTTCTTCTTTTTTCTTAATTTACCTTGAAATCTTTCTATTTATCTCTTTCTTGTTCCAAATGCGCGAGAATAGAAATAGATCAGATCATGAGAAGGATGCTCAGTAAGGCAGAGTGGCCTTTATCTTAAATAATAATAATGCCATATATTTTAATGCAAAATTAGATGTAACCAAAATATAGTATCATTAACTTCCAAAACATTCTTCACTGCTTAGGGTTTGCTTTAGAATTGTCACTCCTGCCTACTCATTTTCCTCAAATTACTATATTATTTTCTCAAGTACTCAAGTGATTAAGAGAGAATATGAACTTTTATAGTTTGGATAATGAGCACATTATCATATTAGCTACATTGTTATAAATATTAATATTTAAGCTTAAAATAAAGTGTGATGAAGTCATTGATAACTAGCCTGAAAACCTAAGCACCTTTTATACTATTTTTCCCATTGGAAAATGGGTGATAAGCTTTAGATGTATGCTTTCAAAATACTCTTGGAAGCCAGCCTGCTCTCCTCCTGGGGAATTCTGTATTATCTTCAATTTAAAATAACAAACCAAATGTTTCATGATATTTAATATAGTGCTAAAAACTGCATTTCAGCTCTTGATTTGTGTATGTCCTATATATTGAGCATTTCACTGGATCATATGTCAAATAAGCCCACTCTTTCCAGCTTATCAATTTAATAAGTGAGGATTTATTCATAATAAAAATGTTTTAACTGAGAAACTTAAGGAATTGGGTGCCATGGTCTGTCAGATCATATGTTCCCAGTATAGTTGAGAAAATTACTTTGAAGTTCTTCCCTTGATAACATCTGTTTTTTTGTCCTTTGTTGTTTGTGAATTTTCCCTTTTATTGGCCTCTTCCTCTCACACCATATAATGTTCTTTTGAAATCACGAAGCCTTGGAATTGACTTGATTTTTCAGCTATAAGTCAGGGGCCCCTGTATTATCTTTCAGTTTTCTAAACCAGTAAATAGAATAATCCAAACTTTGAAGATGTTATCTTTGGCTCATCTCCACATTCTGCAACATGATGTGCTTTCTGAAGTATTTTCAGTTTTCAGATGATTGATTGTCTTCTTTGTCAGGTTTTCTCATAAAAAGACAACTTATAAAATTGATAGAGACCAGTGGTTTAAATCTGGGGCTCCAAGCTAAGTTGCCTGGGTTCTAAGATAAGCTGTACGACTTTCTAGCTATGTAATGTTGGCAAGATATAGTTATTCATGTGTGTTTTAGTTTTCTCATTAGTAAAAGTGGAATGAGACTAGAGAACTGTAGTGAGGATTTAATTACAATACAAATAAAATGCTTAGATAAATGCCTTTCCCATTGAACTTCCTCAATAAATGTTAGCTCTCACCATTACCTCTCCTTGGAAATCAGTATCTAAATGGCATGGAAAGAAATATTTGTTGAATAGATAAATCAAGTGATGTATTACCTCAGCATACCTTCAGCACCTGGTGCTTTCCTAGAAATTTCTCTTTGAGTTAGTTAAAGAAATTAGACATTTAAAAACTCTTTTGAAGCTTGTAAAATTCAAGTTGATTTATTCTGACATTTTATTTGGGACAAATCAATTAGACAATATACCTTATTTATGTTTATAATAGTGAAAGAGTATTTTCCACAAAAAATGATTCTAGACATAAACATGAAAAAATGAGTAGGCTTTTGAATTGAATTTCAACAATTTATAAACTATCCTATGATTATTAAACATACTACTGTTTAACAGTATTTGTCCCTGTTTAAAGGAAATAAAATGAGCAGTACATTGAACTTCCAAAGACTGTAATAGTATATTTGTGGATCTATCTGCATGTACACACACACACACACACAAAAAAAAAAAAAAAACCTAAAAGAATTTTTGACAAATTAAATCTAGTTTTCTTAATCACTGGGGGTTGAAACAAATGCTCCCTGTGTCCATTTGTTTCTTCACTAAATTATTCAAATCAAATCAAATGATTCTGTGGTTACTAACTAGAGTAAATATAATCCTATAGGACCTTCTCACTGTATAGATCCTTTATTGCAGACAATAGGGTTTCATATTCCTTAGCCTGAATTCTTGCACAATAAAATAGTAATTACTTTTTATTTCATACTTTCCTCTTAATAATAGTGGAGAATAATATACTCCAATTTGATGATTTATTACAATTTTCCAAAAGTGTTTTAACAGGTAGATGAAGTTTGACTCAAGATAATTATACAGAATCGCATAGCTCTTGGAGTAAGAAGTCCCTGCTTTCAAATCTTATCTCATAATTAGAAATTGCCAATGGCAGTTGGTGAAAGAAAAGCAATGTAAAAACTCAAATCAGTTTTTACAAAGGTATTACACTCCTGAAATCCCCACTTAATTTGGAATCTTGTAAAATTTTAAGTTTCAGTAATGGGAATGTTATTTTGTATAACTATTTCTGGGATTATTGAATGTCCATTTTATTTCTTTGTAACCTAACGTTACCAGTTTTAATCAAGAAAGACATAGAAAAATGTACAAAATGTCAAGATAGAATTTGCATAGAGAAGGACAGGCCTATTACTTAGGGGTATTCAAGTTGGTCCATCAAGATTAAAAAAAAATCAAAATGAAATATCATAGGGGGACATTTGAGTTGGGAATGTCCAATAGATTCTTAGAAATATACTAGAATTTAATATTCCTATTTCTTCAAAATTATTTAGGACTTGCGAGTACACTACGTGTGTAATTCTTGATGAAAAGTCCATTTCTGTGATTGATATCTTTAAGAAATACATAGGATATATTTGGCTTATACTTTATTCCATTATGGAATCCTGATGAAAGAAGACTCCTGCATATTTTAAAACCATTTCCATTTCCAAAATGCATACATTTTGAACAGTTTTCAAAAGAAATATGTAAACTGCTATTCGCCCACTGAGTAGTGAAATTAATGATTGGTGGGCTACGTTTCAACAGACCATTTACCTTCCATAGACATAAATATTAGCTGCCTGACAGGGTACTATTAACCAGTCCCCAGGAAACTAATTGCTGAAAAGGCTTACAGGTGCTTTTATAACTAGCATCTTAAAAATGCAAAAAACACTGAGAGTCAGAGTCCATGAACCCTTGACAGTCTGGTAAGAGATTCAACATTTCCCTGCTCTTGAGAGATGGATTGTAGAACCAGAGTCCCTGACAGATCAGTTTACCTCTTAGCACACTACAAAGAGAGAGGGTTGTAAGCTGTCAAACACTTCAGAAAGTAAGAAAAAAAATGGTATAGCCTTGAGGTACAGTTGAAAAGAGTTGTGTCTATTGGATTCTGTGGAATACTAAGTTATGTTTTAATATCTTAGAATACAGTTGCTATTGACTTCTGATTTTTTAAAAATGATATTTCATCTGAAATGTTCCATTTTTGTCCAGGAAATATTAAAATGGTGCAATATGTCTAGTTCTGTACAATATCAAAGCAAATAGTCATTTTGGATTGGATAAAATACATGTTTTTCAAAATTGTTTTCCAATTTTTATTTCCCTGTGAAATCCCAGGGGATGTGGGTTATGTGTTTCTCTATGTTGTATGGTTGCCTGTGTTGAATAGCAATTTGCTTTCTCCTTAGAGTTCATTGCCTTCCGCAAGATTGTATTGAAACCAAATAAAATTTCATAAGTCAGCTTCCCAAATTCATTGCTTTTACTCTTTCCCTTTCATTGGTTTTGCTAATGATACCAATTATTGGTTGAAACAAAATCAGCAAAAAATGTAGTCTTCCTTTCGTTCCCCACAATGTTGTGAATCCTGTGAGTAGAGATTTCCCTGACCTATATCAACTCTTATTCTTTAGCCTGCATATATCTTCTCAGGGTGATACAAACTGTATCCATAGACATTTGTTTGGATTTTTCTTGAATCTCTGATAACTTCCTTCTGGGTAATTTTGTAGTACATTGTGTTCTGTAAGTTTCCACAAAATAAAATCATGTTCTGCAGGCCCTCAAAAACCACACTCTATTAACTCTATGATTAACCATTTCTTGTGGTTTTCAACTATAGTCTGAAATATTTTATTTTTAGCTTATGCAAATTTTCTGTTTACCATGTAATTTCTAGGAAATAAACCAAATTTTACATAGAAAGAGGATGTCTGGTTATTTCTCATTTAGAATTTATGTTCCCAGTACTCCTCATTTAGTCTCATTATTTTCTTGAATTCAGAGTTTTTACATCTTTTTCCTTCATATATATATATGTGCACACACACATGCACACACACACACATACACTCAAAGCAATAAAACACTTAAATTTCAAAGCAATTGTTAATTATATAATTTTAAATTATATATTTGTAATTATAAAACCCACATATATATTGAAATCGTTCACTGGTTGTATTGTTATTTGTCATTAATGATATAAAAATGAACAAGTTCAGGAGAAAACAAGAATGTCATCAAAGTACAATATGCAGTTATTGCCTATTCCCACATAAAGTATTAGGTGGTTCTTGTTTAGACATCTCTGAATAGTTTGGTTATTTCCACATTTAGAAATTTGAAGAAAATGAGATTTGGATGATTTAGCCCAAATCTTAGAAAATTATTTTCCACCTAAGTCTTCAAATAAAATTCCAATATTCTTCACAGGTCTAGTTTTTGTAGAATAAATGAGTACTTTTTCTTATGAACTATTAGATAAACTATAAAATCAGATATGATATTTTCATATAATATATCATAACTCTTATCCAAAGACTTTGTTTATCTTCATATCTATGTTTGAGATTTTATTGGAATTGTTGTCTTTGTCATGATGAATTTTTATTCTTTTATTGATATGCGGTGCTGGGGAAACAACCCAGTGCCTCACACATGCAAGGTAAATGCTTTACCACCCACCTACCGCCCCACCCTTTGTTTGAGATTTTTTTCTGGATCAAAGTTACTGAATACTACACATTGTCCACCTGAGTGGTGATCAGATAATTTGCTGATTAAGAATATCTAGTATAAAGGACATATATTCATGTAATGACACTTTTCACATGGCAAGGATTAACTAAAATGTAGGTTTGGTCAAAAATGAAAAAAAATGAAAGCAAATCAAAAGTTGTTTTCAACTGAAGGATACAGATCAACTAATATAATAAGAATATAAAAATTTGAAACATAAAAGTGGGAAAAATATATACCAAATAATTTAATTTTATTTAATAGTTATAAATCAAAAAGCATGCTACCAAGAAAATAATAGGAATACATTATTATTGGCACTATAAAGGCCACATCTAAATCCTTCCCAGAGTTTTGTTTTCCCATTGTAATTTTGCAAACTGTTCTCTTAAGAAAGTAATGTAACATGATTATTGGATGAACATTGTATATATTCATATTTGATTTTAAAAATTGTCCTCACATTTAAAATCTTATAAGTACAAATAGAGTTAGCGTTTATTGAACATTTGTCATGTTGCAGGAAGAAGAATTGTGTAATGGAATTGGAGTGTCATGATTTTTTTTCTATCTCCAACCCTTTCCTTCCTCTTCTATTAATGGGAATATTGGACAGTTCTTAGGGCAGAACTGTCCAACAGAACTTTCAGTGATGGTGGCAGGTTCTGTATTCAGTGCTGTCTAATATGAAAGTTACTAGGCACATGTGGCTCCTGAACAATTGAAATATGGCTAGTGGTACCAAGGACATGATTTTACCTTTGGCAATTTGATTTTAAGTAGCCATTCAGTATTACTGTTTTGGTCAGCACATATTTGGAAGGTTGGTATTTAAGGGTCAAATGAGATGATATATTAAAATATTAAACCCAGGGCAGAAAAGAAAACATTTTTTTTCCTCACCAATCACTACATTCATTGCTGAATTCCCTATAACAGATGAAACACATACAAATTTATTTACCTTAAGTTTTACATGACATGAGAGCCTTTAGAAATAAAGACCCTAAAGTAACAGTAAATGTGAATTTTTATGCTAGATCTGATGAAGAAGAGGATAGTTGTGGATAAGTATAATTGGTCTAATCTGGTATGATCTAATGGTAATAAACCAGGGTGAGGGAACCTAGCAAGACTTATATATGTTTTTCTTATTCTCCTCTGACTTCAGAGATAAATATGTGTATGGATCTGCACTCCCTGGTGCTTTAACATCTTCAATCACTGGAGTTCTCTACTTCCATAAGATGTCACAGATAAGGATGTTGCTTTCCTCCAGGTAGGGTATGGGACATCAGCAGGGCTCCTTTTTAATGAAGATCTTCTGTTTCAGGAGGAAAAGGAAGGAAAGTTGAGAAAGACCTTCCTGCTTCTGCTGTTTTCTTCAACACCATTGTGTCATGTTAACTCAATAACAGTTTACTGGCTAATTAACTCTTCCTTACTTCTGATTTGTAGGAGTGAAATTTTAATCTAATTGGGCTCATCAAACAGATAATAAACAACATAAAAATATTTTGATGACCTTTAAAATTTTACATTTTACATGCATGTTATGAAAATTATGTTTCATTAAATACTTTTTAAATTTTTTCCATTAAGATTTATAATCTAAATTCTGGTTCAAATATTAGACAACAGGCATACATTTGATTTTAATATGTATTTTGTTTCTTTTACACTATTTCAAGGAAATGGAGTTTATTTGAACTATGTGAAAACTGTAATATTCTTAAGCTGTTGTTGTAACTCTGACCCATCCATGTTCTGAAAGAAAATCACCTGAGAGTTGGTTCAGACCTTAGAAACTCTGTAAGGTTATTTACTTGCTACAAAATAGAAGAGTAGTCTGGTAAGGAGAGTGATCTCCTGTGTGTGATTACAAATCCTGACAAAGTTCCACAGTCCCTATGAATGAAAGCAAGGGGTGACTGACAGAGTGCTGGTGACATGCTGGTGATGATTCCGTCTGCACTTCTTAAAAATGTGTATGGATATGCACTGCTTGGTGCTATAACATCTTCTTCAATCACTGAAGTGCTCTACTTACATAATCGTGTTTACAGTCACAACAGAGATTATTGGAAATAGTGCATTGGAGACATGGTGAGTCCCTATTGCCCAAAACTGTACTTTTACCCATCTTATTTCATGATACAATTAAAATATGTAATAAGCCACAATTGAATAAGCTTACATACTTTTGTCTTTACTCCTTTATTTATTCTTCACTTTTTAAAATTTTATATTTATTCTTTTTAGATATACATGAAAGTGGAGTGTATTTTGACATATTATACATACATGGAGTGTAACTTATTCTAATTAGAATCCCATTCTTGTGGTTGTACATGATGTTGAGTTACATAGATGTATTCCTATGTGAACATAAGAAAGTTATGTCTGATTCCTTCTACCGTCTTTCCTATTTCTACCCCCACTCCCACCCTTCATTCCCCTTTGTCTAATCCACTGAACTTCTTTTCCTTCCCCCTACCTTGTTGTGTGTTTGCATATCAGAGAGAACATGCAATCTTTGGTTTTGGGGGATTGGCTTATTTCACATAGCATGATATTCTCTAGATCTATTTACAGGCAAAAATCACAGAGTATTCTTTTTTATAGTTGCTGAGTAAGATTCAGTTGTGTATATATACCACATTTTCTTTATCCATTCATCTGTTGAAGGACACCTAGGTTGGTTCCATATCTTACCTATAATGAATTGAACTGCTATAAACATATATTATTCTGTATATCCTTTTGTGCCAATTATCTCCATATTTCGATATCTATGTTAATATCAGAATGTAAAGTGCTATAAGAATAAAGTTATTTTTACACTTAATTATACAACATCAGAAATATTTGTCATTTTAAAACAAAATAATTGAAGAACAGAAGGAATACTTTTAGATTATTAAGTATAAAAAAGTACACATTGATTTGTACATAGGGCTTATCACAAACTCTATTACCTTCATGAATCTTTTCAGGGAAGTAGAATTGATATGGTTCCAAGAAAGTAGATGAACTGTAGACTTTTCTGGATTTAATGAAATATCAGTTACCAAAACTAAGATTTTTGTTTTATAATTTTTCAATAATAGCTTTTGCACTAAATTAACATTTCCTGAAGGTGTTTTTCAGTTCCCTAACATTTATTAACATTGACTAATAAAATTTTAAAAGAGCAATATTAAGCAGGTTTTATTATTGTGGGATTAAAAAAAAACTTCACTGTGTAAAAGTGCTTGTTAAATATCTAAGACAAGAAAGAATATGTGACATGTCTCAGATGGTGCCAGGAAAACCCTCTCCCCACTTCTATTTTTTTTTTCTTGTGATCAATCTGTGGGGTCATTCAAAGTTTAGAAATCTTTGTATGATGATGCTCAAGAAAAATCTTTAAAATCTTTTTTCAAAATTCATTTTGTTGCATTTTATGAGTATCATTTAAACAAAAAAATCTATAAATTCCCTTAGATTTTTATATGCTTCGCCTTGCCTTCTTACTTCCAGTCTGCCTAAGTCATGACATCACTTTGGACTTAGGCCAGGTCATAACTTGGGAAATCAGTGTACAAAACTTTGTAAAGCTGGTTTTATATAACAGCAAACTAAGTTTATTATTTGTATTTCCCACCACTTTCTTCCTCTATCATTATTTGCTCCATTATTTATTTCATAAATGGTTAAAACAGAAGTTGGGCAAAATCACATAGAGATTTTGAAGGAATGGTTCTGAAAATCTTTGTTTTGCTACTGCTCTGCCTGGCATCTGGCGTTGACACAGCTAAAGGTCCTACATTAACTCTGAGACTCACATAGTAGGTCACAGTATCATGATAACTGTAAAAATCAGTGACATCTTTTAGGAGAGACTAGTGTTTGGCTCAAGTCCAATTCAACTAATTATATTCTCCTTTCCTGAATCTTGCCCTATAATTTTCATTCTTGAATTGTGGAAGAGTCATAACAGTTGTGATCATTTAACTCTGTGCTTAAATTTTTAAGTTCTTTAAATGTATCAGATGGGAAACTCTGGGTACTATAAATGCTCAAAATGGTATCCAGCATGGTTAGCATGCTTTAAGGCACATTTCTAATAGTTTCTTTTAAAGGGAATAGAGAAATTATGCAGACATCAGTGAGTTATGATATCTAATTTCTCAGATTCCTTGCTTTATGATTTTACTTTTAAGTAAATCCCACATTTTACATTCTTTAGAATTAAAATAAAACTCTTTTATGTTTGAGTGTCTCTCTCTTCCAAGTTGCTGTTGCTTGCTCCTCTTCTCAGATGGCTGAACTACAAAAAGGGAATTAAAGCAATGAAAAATTAACAGCACTCACACTGGAAGCATCTCTTCATGGTGCAGAAAGTAAAATTTACATTTGTGTATATGTGTGCAGAAGTTTCTGATGTTATTAAAACATAGATTGAAGGTGATTTAGAAGAAAATCTACTCACCTCATGTTTTTTTTTTTTTTTTATGGATTGAAATTGGCACCAGGAAATAGAATCACTACATTTACACTCTGATTCCTATTAACTGTATCTCCATAACTGAACTAATAAGGTGATTATTTACTCTTGAAATGTGCATAGTCTAAATGTGCATAGACTATAATGTAAATATAGATTAAAATGCAAAATTTTGAAGACAGCATTAAAATAATTTAAAATATCAAGTCTTATGGACAATCACATGCTACAATAAATATTTTGATATACTAAGTAAAATATATTATTAAATTTTATTTCACCTGTTGGGTATTGCATTTTACATGTGGCTACTAGGAAATTTTATTCTGCATATGTGATTCTCATAATATTTCTATTAAAGTTGCTTTACACAACAATATTTACTCTATTTCATGTGTTATATTTTCTTTCAAGCTTTTGATATCAATTGGGGAATATTCACCTTCTGCATTGTAAAATACGAAGTACAAAACAAAAATCTTGGGAAAAAAATGAAAATATTACCAGGTTATCATATAACTTACTGCAAACACTTGGATGGATATTTTAACATGGGTATTTGGGTAAAATAATTTCAAGGCAAAACATTTATATATTGCTTTCATTTTTTCCTCTAATCTTCACAATCACCAAACTTTAAGAACTCAGGGAAGATTGGAAAGCACAACATCATCACCTCTACTTTGCAATATGTTACAAATTTAATGCAAGTGTTCATGCAGAATTATTTTGGAGCTGTTATTCTTCAGGGTTTATATTTCTCAATCATTGACTCCAATAAAAATGATATTCTGTAATGTACCCTCAAAATCAGTACCATTTTTGTCACAGGAAGATTGAGTTATGGGAAAGATCAAAGAAATGTAGACATTTTCAATTTTGTTGAATTCCAAATAATCATAGGTAGGGATGATTTTTGAACAGGTCATGGCAAGATTATACTAAAAATGAGCACTGAACAAATGTTCTATTTAAATAATGTATATCTTTTGTTTATTGCTTAAATTTGTGGTAGCTGTGTCAGTACTGAAAACTGAAATAATGTTTTAGTATGACATTCTGAAAATCATTTTCTTTACCCCTAACCTTCTCAAGTGGGCAAAGACTCTTTTTGTCCTGGTTGCTGTCCATACTCGTGGTTTCTGCATTAGCCTCTGTGTTTCCATAGAACCTAATATTGATCACCAAACAGGCACCTGACCCAAATTGGATGGTTTAAACTACTCCTCCTAAATTTAGGGTTAAGACTAGTAAAAATAAAATATATATTTATTCTCTTTTTAGAAGCAAGTATCCATTAATGTGTGTGTGTGTGTGTGTGTGTGTGTGTGTGTGTGTGTGTGAGAGAGAGAGAGAGAGAGAGAGAGAGAGAGAGAGAGAGAGATCACTTTGATGAACATATGGATAATTTTTTGGAAAATGCTTTTAAATTTAATAGAAAATTAAATTGTTGAGGTTGAAAAGGAAACCGATTTTATTGAAGTAAAAATTATCAAAATATCAAAGAAAAACTAAATCTACGATATAATTTTTATATGTGATATTTAACAGAGAATGAGTAAAATTCAGGGGGCTTGGTTTAGGAAATGAAAGTAAAACAGGTATTGTAGGAAAAGACAAGACTAGAAATGTGGAGACTAGAATCGCATAGTTTTCTTTATTAATTCTAATGGAAAGTCCCAAGTTATGTCATTTTATTGGCTGTGTTAATCCAGTGAGAGCTCCTCCTTCTTTCCTTCAGTGGAGTGTCCTTATAACTCCTGGCTTGGAGCTGACCCATTCATGAACTGTTATTCCTTTACATAAACTGTTTGTAATTTAAAAGAGGAAATATAGAAACTGATTTCTGAGATTAGTTAAAACCCCAGTTCTATTTCTTTCTCTGAAACCTAATATTCTCATTGGTTTCCACTTAATTTGTTGTTGGTTATCTGTTTCAGAATATTGCTAAGTATTCTAAATGTATTGTTAGTTGACCCCTTTCAAAACTAAAAACCCTTATTTGAATTTTGATACTCCTTATCATTTGAATGCTACTGCTGCTCTGTGACAGACAGACATTAAACAAGTTAGGGAAAAATATTGATAAAATTGGAATCACTAAGCCAAGGATTATACTATCTTTTCTGATCATACTATCATTCCTCTGGAGTGAAGTGCATTGTAAAGATTTAAAGTAAGGATATATATACAGTGCTGTCCAATAAAATTTCCCTGATAATAAAAATGTTCTCTCTCATTACTATGCAATGCTGTAGCCATTAGTAATGTGTGGCTACTGAGCATTGGAAATGTGTCTGATATGACCTAGAAGCTGACTTTTTTAAAATTTAATTTTAATTTGAATTTACCTTCAAATATTCATATTTGGAACAACAGAAACTATGAAACAATCCTTTTTGATTCATACAATCTATTGGATTCCAAAGTAGGAATGTTTCCTATTGATTCTCAAGTTTTTCAGTTTACTGAGCCATTAACATTCTATTTATTCACATTTGAGTTTTGAAAAAAGGGACTTGTAATTGCATGGTAGGAGGCTTGCTTCATAGACTAGACAGAGCCTGGGCTTAGAATTCAGGTGAAGTTCAATTCAGCTGAAGCCTGGTCTGCTTGCACATGCTAATTATATGTGAGTTGGTAACCTTAGAAAGTTATCTAACCTCCCTGAACCTTTGTTTTAACCATTTCTAGAATGGAGATAATAATCTCTCTTTCTGGTGTCATTAGAATAAAATTAACTAGATTTAAAAAAGATTAAATACATTTGAAGAGTTTTTCATGGTATTTAATATGATTGTTAATCAATAAATATTAGGTAGTATGATTTTTTTTTACTTTGGATAATTGTTAAAATACCCAAATTGATTAATTCACCTTAGTTCATGCTATAGAAACAATTAACAATAAAACTATTTTAAGTGAAGATTGTGTTTTTATCTCAATATATTCAGAGCACATATTGAAAAACATGTTTTGATAAGAGGCTTTAGTCAACCTACTAAGGTAGATATTAAATTACCATATTGTGATGTGATTGCATGTGATTCTTCATTTAATTATTTTGTTGAATATATCCTACATTTTAAAAGATGATTTCTCCTTAAAGAAATGGAAAATTCTGCTCTCCGCTATTAACAACTACTTAAAATTATATTCTATTTAAGGACACAGTGATTATAAAAGCTGTTTCAATGTCAGTTTAGTTCAATTTTAAATGATTTTAAACTGTTCATGTGATGCTTCTATCACATAAATTTGTTAACTGTTACTGAACAGTCAGTAAAATAAGTCTTTAATGATTCTATTCAAGTATCTTGATTAGTTATACTCTCCTGAGCCAATAAATTGAGAAGCTGCTCGATGCTTCATAGTACAATATGTAAAATATCAGCCTTGGTCATATTCTACTATAATGCACCTTTCCTTAATTATTTTGCTGCTATCCATTCTTGTGTCATTATTGATAATAATCTGACCTGTGTTCACTGGTATTCTTAATCACCTAACAACTCCTTCATAGTTTTCTGGAATATTGATATCAACAGCACAATTTAGCTTGTTATGTTAGATTGTGAAATCATTTATGGCTGCTGTAGGATACACAGTGACATTAACTATTTGTACAGTCTCTGACTTGCAATCATTTGCCTCCTGATTTTTTTTGACTTTACCTAAAGTGAAAAAGTAATAAATATTCTGTAGAATCCATGCTTTGAATTTTCAATTTTGGACTATCTTGGGATAGTGGTAAGTAGGGCAGTACTCTCTCATGATGCAGGGCAGGGCAGTGAAATGCAGCTCCCAGTCAGCCAGAGGATCAGAACTGGAAACAGCTCTGGAGTGAACTGCATTGCTAAGCTGTGATGCTTGGTAGGTGAGGTGTAGAAGTTCATTTTTCTCCACACTCTAACTCTAAAAGCCTCTTTGATACTAAAAATGAAGCCATTAGCTGTGGGATGGCTTACTCTGGTTATCTTAGCAATGGAACCAAACATCATATTATTGAATATGATAATGTTTTCACAGAGAAGAAAGGTATTTAAGGGCTTATTTTACTATAATAATATTTTGCTTTAATCTCCTTCCTTATTTCTCTCATAACCTTTCTATGACATTAAAACTAAGAAAATGGAAAGTGAGAAAATGGTGTACACAAAGGTCAGGCAGCTGTGGGTACAGTGAGCTGGCAGTGTGTGCACTATGTTTACTTCAGACCTTTCTCACCTCTATGTCCTGTCCAAAGTGAGAATAATATACAAACCCCTGCCATATGAATTTCTCAATTTAAAGTTTTGAATTTGGCTACACATTATAATCACCGGGAAACCACTGAATTTTTTAATGCCCGGGACAACTCTATGATTTTAATTTTTCGAATTTTTCTCTTGTTGGGCATGACATAGACATCATGTTTTTTTATTCATTTATATTTTTAGTGTCACCAGATGACTCTAACGTGGTTCAAGAGTAACTGTCATAATTACCCTAGTCCAATCTATCATGCTTCACCAAATGATGGCCTGAGATGCAGTGATATATCCACTTGCCTCAATTGCAAAAATAAAGTGAGAAAATTAGTACTCTTGATTTTTCTTTTATATTCTGACCACAAATAGTCTTAAAATAAAGGACACATTCATCACCCAGCATAATTTGGACATCCATATTGGTTACTTGATGCATCACTTGAATTTTTTTTTTCTTGAAACAATGAGTGATCAATATTGACCACAGGTATTAATTGTCCATCCTTAAGAAAATAGCTGGGAAATCTACATCTGTAGACAATTAGTACTTCCACTTTGATGCAACCAGATGGCCTCTGGATAGTCTCCATCTTTCACTTTATGATCCAAACATTATACCTTTACTTCCTCAACAATATTAAATATTCACCTCACCTAAAGCTACATAACGTTATAATAATTTATAAATACCCTACTTTTCTACTATCCTACTTATTTATTTTTCAGTACTCTCAAAGCTGGTTTGCTTTTCTCCAAAACAATTTAATCTTTTTCTATATATTCCACTCATTTAATTATCTTTCAGAATATCTTGGCCTAAAATCATTTCTATTTTTAACTTATCCTCTCTCTCCTCTCCTGGTTGAATGCATTATTATTTTTTAAAATCTTTATCCATTTCATCTTTGTCACCTAAATGTTAACTCTCCCTCAGTAATTCTTCTGCCAAACTCCTTGAACTGTACTCACATGTACCTTTAACCATCATTTGTCAGTAGCTTACAAACTGGCTTTCATGCTAACCATGGTTCTAAATTTTGGTCAGGTCCTTCTTGCCAAATTCAAGGAGATGATTTCAGGGCTCAAAATTATCTAGAAAGACAGAACAAAAGCTGTAATCATATATTAGTTTTAATACTTATGGACCATGTACTCACTAGAAGTCTTTTTGATAAATAAGATTAATTATACATTAAGAGAACAAGCTAATTATCATCAAGCTGTTATTGTCAATCAGGTGCTTTGACATGATTGCCCCATTTCATCCTTATGACAGTCAATTCAGTGAAAAACCAGCAGCTTAAAGAAGAGAAGTTAACCAACCTCCCTAAAGTCACAGACTGAGAGGCTGAGGTCAAACTCAGATGTCCCTGTCAAATTCAAGTTTTTATTATATACATATATAATTATAGAATGTTGTCTTTTAGGAGGTCATGTTTTAATAATAATAAATAGTAATAATATGTAATATTTAACTGCTTATAGATGAGAAAGCAACAAGTGTTATATACTGGTACTAGCCATGTGTGAATGGATAAAGAATAATAGACCTAATAAACATTTAGCATCTAAACATGATTTCAAAATTTTGGTGTATAAGTTAACGATTGAGAGTATAAATTAATGGACTATATCAATGAATTGAATTTCTAAAATTGTCTTCCAAACATAATTGAATCTCAAGGTATTCTAGGTGACAGTATCCCATTAATATGTCTCTTTTGATAGGTACTGCCCTCATGAAGACAGGAATCTTAAATTGTTTTAAATTGAACAATTTTTAGCAAGAAACATCCTTTTCTATTACAATAACTATTTCTTAAGAGAAAAGATAAAGAAGAAACTAATCCATTCAGCATGACTGAGAAGATCAGGCCAGGCATTTTCTGTTATTTTCTCAGCACTTAGGAAAAAATATTATCATAATAGACAATGCAATTTTGTTGTAGAGGAGAAAGAATGAATTGAGAACTACAGCAAGAACTGAATAATCTGTAATTATAATTGCTTTCAAATAGTCTTTTGACCAAAAGCAGTTATTGCTCTCATAGTCACATGACCTAGAGTTCTTTTTGATTTAATTTTCTATATGCATTTTATTGCTCAGTGAACTTAATTAAATAAACTTGTCCCAAATTTCCTCTTTATAAGATAGATGTTCAGAAGAATTATTCAAATTAAATTAATACATTCTTCAAAGTGAAACAAAATATTCACTCAGACTATTATGTAGCACATCTTAATTATTTTGGATGTCCTTTGTTTCTTACAATGATGTTCCAATTTATTATTTTTTTTAGCTTTTCCAAACAAACATATTTACCTTGTTCATTTCTTTTGCAAATTATTTTAGTATGCATGAACAACTTTGCAAAATTAATTTATTTAGTCCTGTTTTCCAGAAAGACACTATATTCAAAGGAAAACATAATTTACTAAATTAATTTGAAATCCGAAATTTAAAAACATACACACATCCCAAGGGGCTATTTGTTTGTATATCACATATGTGAATATATCATAAGACTACACACTGTATGCATAGAATTATTGGGAAGATCTCAGTTATAGCAGAAATCTTCAGTCAGATAATCTTGTACAGACATGATCATCCACTCTGTGGTACACATGGTCATGATGACAAGGTGATTGGTAATAGAATACTAGTCTAACATGATTGTTTAAAACTAATTAGTTATGTTATTTCATAACACTTAAACTACTATGCCTATTTTGTAAACAATAAGACTCATTCTGTCTCTGAAGGACCTGATAATGATAGGAGATTCCTTTAGAGGGGGGTTTCCATCTCAACCACTATTGAAATTTTTTGTCAAATAACTCTTTGTGGTTGGGTCCTGTCCTGCCCACTTTAGGATGCTTAAATGCGTCTCTGATTTCTACTCACCAGAGAGTATTAACAATCCTCTGTTCCAATAACCCCCAGTTATAACAGTCAAAAATGTCTCTTAAATATTGGGAAATGTTCTCTGGAGGGCAAACCCAGTGGTTAAGAGCCCTGCTGACAGTGACAACATAGGAAACTGATGGCACACCTCCGACATGCCAGTTAACTGCCTTTCTCAGAATCAGCAATGACCTGCTAGTTGCAGAAGTTTTAGACTTCAAATTTTTGCTCTATCTGCAGTATTTTATCAGTTGTTCTTTCTGTCTACCTACACGTACCATCTTCATTTGGCTTCTGAGAAACCACACTCATGACTTTTTTCAGATCTCACTGACATCTTCATCCCACCTTCCTTTCCTCCTTCCTTCTTGTCTCGGCCTTTGAATTAGAGTGACACACAGCCTGAGTCATGACAACTCTTATTTCTTCACACATTTTCCTGGTGATCTTATCCAGTTCGCATGACCTTAAAAGACATTTATAATCTTACCACAGTTGCATCCTGAGTTCTTATTATGAGAGCCTCATATAGCTAACAGATTACTCATACCTTCACTTGATTATGCTGTAGGCATTCATAATTAATATGTTGAAAGCAGAAACATGGGTTTTCCCACCTACAAATCTATTTATTCCTATCTTCCCCATGTTAGTAAATGGTAAGCCCCAGTTTTGAATTGCCCAGATTAAACAAACAAAACTGGAAATCAGCCTTGACACCTGTATCAATCTACTTACTGTTAGTATAATGAAATACTGAAGCTAGGTGACTATAAAGAAAAGAGGTTTCTTTGGCTTATAGTTCTGAAGGCTCAAGGATCAGAACCTGGAGGTGCCTTCCTGCTGGCAGAGTGCCTAGGAATCACAAGGTATCATGGTATCATGTGTCAAATGACAAGGATCACATGTATCTCTTCTGCTCTCTCTCTCTCTCTCTCTCTCTCTCTCTCTCTGTCTCTCTCTGTTTTTATTTGTTTGCTTTGTTTTTCTTTTTAATAAAGACACCCATATTCAATCACATAGGTTCCACTTTGGTATTTCTTTGTATCTTAAATTGCCATCTACTATACAGCAGTCAAATGTTAGCAATGATAAAATATGAAAAATGGTAGCTGATAATTATAAGACACATAATAGTGTCCATCCCCAATTAGAGAAGTGAAAACTACCTTTGAATCAGTAAACTGGTGTTAGCTATCTCCTCTCACATTGCCTGAATTATGTTATCAATGTTGCAAGGAATCTGAGGATAATGAGCACTTGCTTGCTGTGTGCCAGATACATGTTCAGGGCTTAAAATGTCTATTACTTAATTCATAATACACAATAAAATATCACTAGGATATTTATTTTTAAAAAGTTAGAAATTCAGAAGGTGAAATCCAAATTTGTATTTGAGTCTGTAATCCACACTGTATCTACTTGGCAAGATACATTTCAATGTCTGAAGGGTAAACATGTAATTGGCAGCTCTCTCAGTTTGCCTATGACTTTGTAGGCAAACAGAATTGTGTCATTTGTCACTATTGAATTGTGTGTGTTTTTTGTTTTTTTTAGTTTGGGTCATTAATTATTCATTTATAAAAAGTAGCTTATATACAGTTTTAAAGATTCAAATGATATTCATACTACAAAATCAAATCATACAATTTTCCATTCCTCTTTTCTTTCCTTTGGTGAAACCAGGCTCTGATTTTTAACCATTATTCTGATTTTCATAAATCTGTATATTTCCAAATAAGTGAGAAAACTCACCATTTATCAGTTTGTGATATTGTATACTTCCATCTTTTATCATAAATGAGGATTTGTGCACAACATTGTTGCTTTGCTCCATTTTCTAATATATTTGGACATTTTTATTAAGGAAAATACTTTTATTAGTATACCTGTGCCACTGTTGCTCCTATATGAGCATTATTGTATGCTGTGATAATTTTTCTGTCCTTATCCCTAAAATGAATAATTAGGCAGTTGGTTTTCATTTGTCAGTTTTCTGCACGTCGACGTCTGTTGCTATTTTTTTCCCATACCTTCCAAAACTTTAGTATAATTCTCAACCAGGCCATTTACATATGGTTATGACAGCTTTATTCATTTCAGTTTTTAATATTCTACAAAATTTCCTTCCAAAAATAATGATATCCTTTCTCCCTGTGTTACAGTTGTATGACAGTCATTTTAGGCCTTTTTTATTAGTATGTTAGAATTCCTTTGCTTCTTCCCATTGAAGGATGTTATATTTTATATCTTGTTCCTTTTTGATTCACATACTTGTTATGGAAAAGAATACCTTCCGGTAGTTTCATAAGGTTAACAGCATGGTACAGTTTTGTGAGCTGATGGAGTTAGACATCAATTGACTATGCCTTATATATGACTGTGGGCCTAGGATGTCAATTTTTCACCATTTGGGGGCTAACCCTAACTTCTCTCCTAACTGCGTCTCTAGTTTTCTTTATAGTGAGCCTGCATATGTTGCTTCAGGACATCTTCCCATTGCTTTCTGTAGAAGAGTATGTTAAAAGCAAAAGTTCTGATACTTTTCCTGTTTGAAAATACCTTGATTGACTTGGGGAAAATATTCTAGAGTTTGGGAAAAAAATTCAGTTTGAAAATAATTTTCATTCAGATAAATGTAGGCATTGATTCACTAACATCTTTCTTCTCTTGTTTCCAATAAAAAGCCAAAGTCATTTCATTTGGTTCTTTGCAAATAAGCTGAATATTTTTTTTCCTCCTGAGAACATCTTCTCTTTGTTTACATAATTCTTAATCTTGTGTGTTGATATATTTTCCTCAGATCTAGATAGAGGTTTTTTTTTTTAAATTTTAAAGCTAACATCCTTTCATTACGATTTAATTGATGATTTTCTATCTTCTGTTATTTCAGCTGAAATTTTCTTAAATTATTATTCAGATGTTAGATTTCTGGATTACTCATCTATTTTTTAATCATTTGTTTTCTATTTTCCAAATCTTTTTTCTTCTTTACTCCACTCTCTGAGAGATTTCATAAAACCTGTCTTCCACCTGTGGTAGGCAATCAAAGACAGATGGTCAGAAACAGAGCGGACCTATTGCAGCAGATTTCATCTTGCAAAACTCAATGACAAGATCAATAGCAGTTTTGGAGATTCCCATTGTTGACTTTATGCCAACACTGGATTGGACATCAGATTTGGGAGAGGAACCCAGATGAAAGGGTTATAGTGCTTTTAAATTTGGTAATTAGAAAAACACTAGTTCCTCTACAATTATGATGAAAGATCGGGATATAGTAACTATTGCATCCTGTTAAGTCAATGATTTGGTGAAATATCAGTGCTAGCATAACTCCTATCAAAATTAAAAGGCTGAGGTGCAATCCTTTGTGTTGTGTCATATAGGCTGCAGGATTTGTCACTTTGTCGTTTTATTGTAGAAAAATATAAAATATTCTTCCCTCTGTTGGATATTCACAGTTGAGGTCCAAATTTGTTAGTTCAATAGGATATATAAAATTAAGTAATGGGCCACAACCTATTTCCATAGAGTTTTCCAGAAGGTCAACTCCTCTAAGTTCAACATAAGGGATTAATTTTTAAATGACTCTGTCTATTCCCAACCTTAAGATAGTCTCTGAGGACACCATACAGTTACAATGGCTGTGTGGATAGTAGGTGAAAACAAACTGAGAATATAGGCAGGGTGAGAGTGTAGAATGCAGATTGTGCTTGCCTGTAATGACCAGAGAATGTTTTTAAGATGGGATCAGAAGGAATAACTATTACATAGTTGGCTCTACATTAATCATTCAGTCCTTGATAAATCTCTGAGTTTGGAGAAAGACTAACCTCCCTTTCTGAGGCCATATTTCAGGGGATCAGCTTTGGGCAAATTGTCTCTTACCTCTCAAATACTTTCCTGATATATTTTTTTTCTGATATACTTTCCTCTTTGTTCAGCTTTGGTCATATTTTGTTTTATAAACATATTTTGAGTAACTTGTTCATAATTATAATCTCTTTATTCCTATTGAAGATATCAGTGATGGTCATTTTTTAATTAATTTACTTTTTATTTGTTCTAATTAGTTATACATGATGGTAGAATGCATTTTGACACATCATACATAAATGGAATATAACTTCTCATTTGCTTGTACACGACAGAATCACAGTGGTCATGTAGTCATGTACATACATAGGATAATAATGTTCTATTCATTCTACTATTCTTCCTAACCCTATACTCCCTCCTCTCCTTTCACTCCCCTATGCCTAATCCAAAGTACCCTGATTTTTCCCTAGCACCCCCCACCCTATTGTGTATTAGCATCCACCCATCAGAGAAAATATCTGGGGATTGCTGATTTTGCTTAGCATGATATTCTCCAGCTCCATTTACCTGTAAATGCCATAATATCATTCTTCTTTAAGGCTAAGTAATATTCGGTTGCATATATATATATATATATATATATATATATATATATATAAATTTGATATATATATATCACATTTTCTTTATCCATTCATCTGTTGAAGGGCATCTACATAGGTTCCATAGTTTGGCTGTTGTGAATCGAGCTGCTATAAACATTGATGTGACTACATCACCATCGAATGATGATTTAAGTCCTTTGGGTATATTTTTAAAAACTTTCTTCTACTTGGATGAACTTCTTATTCCTGAAGTCCCCTCCCCTTATTCCATGGATGAATAAAAAGTAGAAAAATAAAGTAGAATGTCTCAAACTGGGAACCTAGATCAGTTTGGTTCTTAATTTTATTATAGTGCATTTCATACATAACCTGTATCCATCTATCTCTCAGCTATTAAGATTTTGTCATTATGTTTCCTACTCATTGTTTCCATATTTGGGACTTAAAAACTGGTAAAACAATAATCTATTTACTATTATGCTTCTGGAGTTTTGGGAGAAAACTACATATATTTTATAAAATTATATATATATATATATTTACATATATTTATTGCATATGTATATACAGATATATGCCTCATGTGTACTATGCATGCATTATTTCCTCTCTTACTTCAGAAAATCTGTTAAAGGTGAATGTTATCAATGGCATGGCTTGCAAAAGAGGAGACTGAATCTGAAGGTGATAAGGTAACTTGTCCTATTTTCCAGACATTGTACATGGTGGAACTCAAATTCCCCCCAAATATCTGTTTCTATACCCTCTTATCTTTATCCCATGTCATTCAACATCACCAAGTTATCAGAATAAAAGTAGAAAGTTGAATCATCTCTTGGGACAGTATGAGCCCTTAAAATTTGTATTCTGTAATTGCTGTGATAGATGATAGAAGTTGCTGTGATTTAGATGCTGAGTAATAATGGAGATAATACAATTTATGACTTACTGAAGAAAAAGGGTAAAAGATTATTACAAATAAGTAAACTATATAATGAATGCTGACTTAACATTTGTTAATTTTCCATTATAGTCTAGTGTAGAGAATTGTACCTATGTTATAGTAATAAATGAAATTCACCAATTTTCTATAAGTTATCTATTATAACTGCAAATTATTGGGAAAAAGATATATATATATATATTATATATGATTGATGATGTCATTTGTTAAGTATTATTTTAAGTATAGCCAAGCCATAAGCATCATAAGACTTATTAGGTATAAACTACATTTATTAAGCTAATGGTGCATAGTATATTGCAGTTAAGGTAAACGTGCAATATTTACAACTGTCAGTGACGATATGTTCCGCAGATTTATTGTCTTAATTAGAGTTAATGGAGCAAACACTCATTCAGTGTCATTTGGGGTGTGTCATGTTGCAGGTAACTGAAACCCGAACTCAAATATAAAAGTAAATGGGTCCAAAATCAAAGGTAAAATGTCTTTATCCAGCTAACTCAGCTATTTAGTTATGTGACAGAGTGCCCAGATTCTTTCTGCATCTACAGTTTGCCATTCTCTGTGTGACAAGTTTTCAGTCTTGAATACATCATGATCACAAACAAGATATGACAATGCCTAGGGGGAAAAAAGGGGCTACCTACATTTTGTATGTCTTGGAAAACTGGGAAAACTTTTCTCTGAAGATTGTGTTTACAGAAAAGTCTAGTACAGATATTTGTTGCATGGCAACAGTTGAATTGCATGGCCTTTTGTAAAATAAAAAAAATTAGCTATATTAACTTAATTGCCATAAAATCATCTGAGATATGAGTGATATAAGCTATAGTGAAAATATAATTTGAGTTGCCTTTTTAACATTTAATTGAAATAATTTTGCAAGATGAAATTTGATGGAATTATGGAATGTTTCACAAATAAAATCTTGTGAACATATGAGCCATTTCTGGTTGTGTTAAAAAAATCTTTAATTTCATTATGGTTTTTTATGAAATTTCTTATTGTCACAGTTTCCAATTTCACATCCAAAGAGAAATTAAAGTGATTTTATATGTTAGAAATATATCAAGAAACTGATTATTAACTATGGTTCAATGTATCTACTCTATTAGATCAAACTACTCTATTTCTTGCAAATGTAATATTTAGTGACAATAATTAAAAATCTATAGATTTTCTAGAATTTCTTTCCACATAGTGACAGATTTTCTGGAATTACTTTGTTTTCTAAAAGAATTGTTTCTCACAGAAATTTTAGTCATTTTACAGACATGAAAATGTATCATTTTTTTTCTTTTTTCAGTATAGTATGTCAGCTGAGTGAATAGTATTCAGTGATAGACAAATAAAGTATTTTATAAGTGCCTTCCAAATAATTACTTGGTGTAATAAAGTCTTCAAATTTACACACATGAATTTTTATCTATTTTTATGGCTTTATATTAATCATTAAATAAAGGAAGCTATTATAAGGACTTAAAAATGAAGCATGTTTTTATTGTTTAAGGTCTTTGCTAGAATCCCTTCATATTCCAGAAAAAAGTAACCTGATTTTTTAGTCAACTTTTCATTTCTATGACTAAAAACTCCAACCAGAACAATTGTAGAGGAGGAATATTTTATTTGGGGGCTCACAGTTTTGAAGGTCTAGGTCCAGAGATAGCTGGCTCCATTCCTCAGGGCTTGACTTGAGGCTGAACATTATGGCACAAGAGTGTGGTGGAGGGGACATGGATCACATGATGATCAGGAAGCAGAGAGAGACCACTTGCCAGATATGAAATATATACCCCAAGGTAGGTTCCCAATGACCTACCTCCTCCCTCCACACCTCACCTGCCTTCAGTTACCCTTGATGGGATTAATTTAGTGGTAAATTAATGGATTGGGTTAAGCTCTCATAAACCAATTATTTCTCCTCTAAATCTTCTTGATTTGTCTCACACAATTAGCTTTTTGGGAATACCTCACATCCAAACGATAACACTAGTCTAAGGTCTTTTTCAAATTGATACTATTAAAGTATCTTTTTTTCTTCACCAGATTTTTTTTCATACCAGAGCATTTAATATTTTCATTGCTAAAAATTAACTTAAATAATTTTATTTCAAGTCATAATAACTGAATATTCTATATCTGCATTAATTTATTCTACTTCTGCTTTTTATTCCTGTCTCTTTGAATGACTCTTATAAATGTTTGGAAGGAAAGATATTTCAAATAAAAAAAAATATGTCCTGATATGTTTTCTCTTATTAAGTTTTACATTTGTTCTTTTCTTTTCTGAAAAATAAATATTTCCAAAGATGCCTTTCCAAAGCAAATTGACTTTTTTCTTCAAAGAAAATTTTATTATCTGCTGGGATGCAGCCAGGAGCAAACACTCACTTCTCCTTTCATCCTCACATCCTTGGGTTCTTGTGATGTGATCCTGTATTTATTTGTACTTAATGGATGCACAAGGTTTTTCCTCTCTAGATTCTTACAGTTGTTGGGAAAATGAGCAAAGTCACCCTGGCTATGTTAGTATGGACATCTTTCCTTCTTTCATTCAAATGATATTATTAAATATCAACAATGGAAGAAAAGATGAATGCAATCCTGTATCTCACTGCTGCTATTAGCTTACTTCCAAAAATTTCAAAGAGTCATTTACTTGACAAATGTTTATTCATAAGTAAATAATTAAAGTCTTGTTTTAGTTTCTGGTGAATTAGAACAACCTATTTTATATATGCATGCATGCTTGCACACACAGATACACACATTTTGGAGAGAACAATAAATATTCTGAAGTGTCTACATTGAGACACAATCATGAAGTATTACCTACTTGTGAGGCTTTTGAATTTTCATGTATTTCCAGAACATCCCATGATACAACTCATGCAGAAACTCAGCAGTCAGAATGTTCCTAAGTGGCTGAGACAAGGGAACTCTCTTGTCTGGGATTGCTGAGTGATGAGAAAGATTACAACTACTTTTGGTTGAAAATGATTAAAGTTATCTTTTATTAATGAAAATCCCAAGTTACTCTAATCTATCACCTTTTCATGAAAATGTAGTAAACACAGGGATTATATTTTTCTTTAATATGCAAAAATTTTAAATTGAGCATTTTCATATCTTTAAAGTTTCCAAATCTTTAATATATTTTTAATGTTAATGGATATTAAGACAAAGATATTTAAAAAAAGACATTTCCTCTCTCTATATATAATTTCAGGTCTTGAAGATGAAATGATAGAATGACCTTTTTCACTTTTCATCAAGACATCATTATATTATGTTGAGTAAATTGCAAACAAATCTCTAAGATTAAATAATTGCTAAGATTAAATCATTGTTTGTAAATGCACACACACATAATGACTACTTAAAAGTATTTCTTAATCTTCTACTCACAAGTAGAAAGTCAAAATTGGTGTCGGAATCAATCATTTTTGCTTTCAGATGTTTAAAAATGCTAGAGCAGGAATAAGGTATTAAATAATGCTGACTAAAGCACTAGAGAAAAGTCAGTAAAATAAAGTCAAGAAATAATACAAGTTGCTTCATAGTTAGATTTTTTCATATAATTTTTAAGAAAATATAGTATCATGGAGCCAAGATGGAAATATAGTGACAACTGAAAGAATATATGGAATATAATAGAAATTCTAAGTAATAGTAAATCTGATTTATGAATACCTTTTGGAAGTTTTGATAAACTTTGAAACAGTTTCTTAGTTTTATAAAGGAAATTCATGTTTGTGATACATAGAAGAAATGAGGATAATTTCTTAATGTGACAATCATTTATTAGTACTTCAATATTAATAACTTCCCAGATTAATTTTCATTCTATTAAAATGGCATAGGATTGGCAAAATAATAGCAAACAAATTAAATTGAGAGATGACATTTTTAATATCAGTACTCTTTGCTCTTCTCCTTCCTACACACACCAACATCATAGTTTCTTCTTTTAAGGAAATTGAAACACAAGGTGTACTTCATTGAAGTATAAGGGCAAGCACAATAAATATAGCATACATCAACATTGTGATTTCAGTTTTAACTTACAGCTTTTATATTGAAGGACAATGAATTTCTTTGAGATTCATTAGCTACTTAATACCTTTGAGTGATTTTTAAACCAATGTATTAATTTGTCTCCTATTTTCACAGGGACATTTTTAGACAAAGCTTTATTAAGAGAGAAAGGACTAATGAAAGCAGCCCCCATAAAATGTTATGTCCGTCCATTACCTATCTTTTTGCTGTGTCAACCACAAGCAGTATGTAGAGGGAATGAAAAACAAAACAAGCTTTGGATTGATGAGTATGTTAACACCAAACCAAATTCATGCAAAATAAATACCATAACTAAAAAAAACTAGAATAGATTTTATTTTCCTCAACTCAGGCATTCCTAATTTAAGACCACAGTTAAATCGGATGTTGTTCTTAAAGCCATATATACAACTGTTTATTTGCTTTAAAAAATGGTGGATAGTGACTTAAAACAATATAAATGTTCCAGATCTGAAAGCAGAAGGCTGCAGTCAGTCTCTCGGGGGTAGAATCAAGAGCTATGTTTCCCCTGGATGACCAGGGTGTGTGTCCATTCCTTCCCTTGTCCTGTTTCTAGAGGCTGTCTGACTGTCTTTGGGTCCACTTTGACTTGTGCTACGATTACATTGTGCCAAGGGATAATCAAGGATAATCATTCTGTCTCAAGAACTTTAAGCATTTCTTTAAAATCTTATTTATTTTGAATGAAATATGTTCTAGGGATTACGTTGTAGATGCATTTGAGGGGCTATTAGTTTGCCTATTTCACACAATAATAAAAAAAATATGTAATCATGATGTTTAGTTTATGTATTGAGGGTCATATATCATGGCATGATATATCCATGGCACATCCCTGGACCCTGGGAATGATACCTTATTTGGAGGAAAGTATCTTTGCAGATTCATTAGAGCACTCCCAAAGAAGTGGTCAACCTATATTATTCAGGTGGGACCTAATTCAAAAAGTACATCTATTTAAAGAAAACACACAGGAGGAGGAAGGAGGGGGAGGACAAAATGTAAAGACAGGCAGAGATTGAGGCAACATAGTCACAGGCCAAGGATTGCCAAAGTTTGCTGGACGCTACCACAATTAGGAGAGAGAGATGGAATAGACACCCCTACAAGTCTCTGCTGACACTTTGATTTCCAACTTCTCTAGAAGCATCCACAAGTTTGAAAGAATTTGAAAGAATACATTTCTGTTGTTTTATGCCACCAAGTATCAAATGATTTGTTACATCAGACAAGGAAAATAATATAGTCTAAATGTGAAAGTTTTCTAGAAGCTACTTTGAATGTTAAGGATTTTTCAAAAGATTAAAAAAAAAACTGATAGTCATCTTTCATAGACTGCAAATTTATATTCTTAAAGTCTTCTACATTTTGACATATACTTAAAATATAAATTTAATATATAGGAATATGATTTGTCATTTGTGATAACTAATCTCTAATTCATGATAATAATTGAAAGAAATACTCCATCTCTGGTATGAAAAGTTGCTTTAGGAGTTGAGTTTGTATAACACTAAAGAAAAAGTTTATTTTAGTGCTGTTGTTGATGGATTTAGCAATACTTTTGTGTTCATATTGATTTGAATTTAAATGATTTGTAAGAAAAGTAATGAATTGAATTTGACATCACTTCTCTAGGTACTAAACATAAAACTTAAATAAAATCACATGGGATGTTCCTTTGAAGGGATTTTGATAATAGACTACATGAATTCTTTATTGGTGCCATTATTTATGTTTCTCATTGTTTACAAATCTTGAAGAGTTGCTAGACAGAAAAGAAAGATTTAAATGTAAATACCCAAGTTTCATTACAGTTTGCTAAAAGATAAGTACATATTTAGAGTTGTCTTAAATATCATAGGAATACAAATATGAAACAGAGATTTGTTTTGTTTGTTTTTGATATTGATAGTAACTATGCTTTTTGGGTGGTTTGTTGGTTTGATTTTCACTTCTTTTTTATGTACATTTTTCTTTTGATCCACAATTTGGATAATATTTCAATTACTTTCATCTTAGTATATTAGAAATCTCTCTGAGAACCATATATTTATGTTTCTAGAAGAATGCTCTACAGTTATCACAGAGTGAAGATATTAGAAATGCAATTTGTATCACTCCCAGTTTTAAGTATAGTTCAGCAAATGTTTTTATCTTTCATTTGGTTGTTTTCTTAATTTTATTTTAATACTTTGATTATCAATTTTGATGAAGACATAGCAAAATTTTAGTCACAAACAATGAAAATAGGGTAACCCTGGCTCTATTCTTCACCAGGACATCTTGTGCATGTCTCATTGTGTTTGTATTTGTGCATATGTGAGTGTAAAAAATTATTTGGCAAAGTATGAAAATTACTCTGAACTTTAGATGTTTTCAACTTATATAAGTAACTAATATAAGTATCAGCTTCATTTGGTTGATTTTTTTCAGCATAAATTCTAGAGACCTGAACCATGTCTGAGTTCAATATACATGCTTAAGAAACCAGATATAATTGCTCTGTATAACTTTTTATTAAGAACATTTCCTTCTGGAGTTAAACATCTTTTATGTAAAGATCAAATCTGATTATATTGAAGCCTATTGAAGTATCAATTTTTCTAGTGACAGGTTTGTAATACTCTATAATTCATTTTTTTTTGCTTATAATTTTTTAAATTTTGCTTGACTTAAAGACAAAACTGTCTTTATATAGCTTTCTAGTCAAGAAATTGCCATTTATACCTCATAGATGTATGAACATTTTACTTGGACTATGTGTTTTTATCTATTGAATTTTGCTTTTGGACAATAATTCTGAGTTTACATAGAAAAAAAAAGAGTGGTTGTTTACAAATTGTTGATGGAAGTTTTTTTAGATCAACTACAAAGAAAAACTAATTTAAAGACCTTCTTCATTTGAAATTTTACAAAAATCTCATTGATTGAAATATTAGTAATGAGGGTGAATCATCAAAAAACGTTAAGCATTATATGTAGCAGTGATTTGATCTCTTTATTTTCTCTGTATTTAGTTTGCCTCTTTTTGTAATTAATATATTGCTCAGTATTTATATAAAACACACTGTATTCTAGGAAACAAAAAAATCTTCCATATTTTGGTTATTTAATTTAAATATATGTGAGTAAGACAATTAAAATATTTAAAATAAGTAATTAATTTGTTTTTAGAAAACATATTTGGATATGTATATGCATTATCCTTAGATAACTAACTCTAAAGGTCATGGAAACATCCACATTACAAGATAGTTTCCAAATTTTCCCTCAATGGAAATGAAATAAAACACCTTATCATTTAAGAATAAGAGATCTCAGCAAATATATTACAGCCTAAATAATATATCCTACCCTTGTATGCAATTTCAAAACTAACAGTTTTCCATTTCCCATTATAGAAAATGTGTATTATTATTATTTTTTTTTTTACCTAGGTGCTTGTGTAGTGAAATAGTGTACTAAATTTATGTATTCTCAAGTCCATAAGTTTAAGTGTGTTCCTTGAGCACAAGTTTTATGATTCTGTGCAGCAGTCTGCACTTTAACTACCGTATTTTTCAAAGGATCACTCTACTTAGAACAACAAGTAGAGGAGGAATTATTGAACTTGGGGGAAAAAAAATCAACTCTGAATTCCTGGAATTACTGATGGAATAGAACAATGTTGGATAAGGATCAGAGGGTGCTCAAGCACTAAGTGGAATGAGGTGAGAAAGGCAAGACAGAACACTAGAAGGAGGAGCTCCGGGAAACATGCAGAGCTGTGCTGCTTATTGGGGACAGCATGCCTTGAGAGAAGGCTGCAGAGGAGTGTGTTCTCAGCAGTATCACCTAGGGCTGCTTTTAGTGAGTCCAGGCTGGCACACCCGCAGGAACCCAGGTATCTTGATCTCCACTGCTGTGTTCCTCAACTTGTGCCTACATCAAAATCTTGTGGTAGAGCAGTTAAAACACAGTTATTGTGTATGTCTGGGTGGGAACTGAGAATATGTATTTCTATCATAATCCTGGGTAATGCTGATCATGCTTTGAAAAGTATTAAAGAAACTATACTGAAAAACACTGCCATGTACCATTCTTACTTTTATGCTTCTCTATAATCTGTTTGTGCTTAGAGGACTGGTGACCATGGAAGATAGCCACTAAATAATGGATGTGAAGTGGGGACACATTAAGCTCTCAGGGTCATTCCTTAAGAATTCATTAAACTCCTCAGGTTGGGAGGGGTTAGAAAATACCCTCCTACCCACAGAAATCCAGAAAAGCTCAGTCATTGTCCTGCAGTACTCCATTCAGGATGGTTCAGGAAGAAGACTCACACAGGGGATGCAGTGGATGCTCCTGATAGTGTGAAAGAAGAGACAAGTTAAATATGCAAATTTGAATTTGCACTCCTTTATGGGTGATTAGGTGAAAAATAAGTGTTATATGGAAATGGGCTGTAAGTACAGCAGTTAATGGCCAGAAAGATAAACACTGGGAAGAAGAGGAGGAGAGCTCTGTTTTTCACATGGTATTGAGCAGTAAGTAGTGGTGTCCTCATAATTCATGAGGAGAACAGTAAGAAGAGAGGTAATTGATCCATAACAGTTAATCAGAGAGGTCCTGTAGACCAGGGGTTAAAAATCTGGATCAGACAATAAGGCAACTAACTTGGAGTTGAGTGCTACAGTCTTAATAAAAGGAAGATCATTTGGGGCTCAGGAATGAATGACTGAAAACATAGTTTTCCAATTGTTATGGTTTTGATGTGAGATGCCTCCAAAAGCTCACATGTGAGATAATGCAAGAAGTTTTAGAGGAGAAATGATTGGGCTATGAAAACCTTAACCCAATCAGTGAATTAATCCCTTGTTTGGGTTAACTGAGTGCAAATTGAAGGCAGGTAAGGAAGGACATGAGTCATTGGGGGCCCATTTTGGGGGTGTATATTTTGTACCTGGCCAGTGGAGTCTGTCTCTGCTTCCTGATTATCATGTGACACACTTCCCTCTGCTATAGTCTTCCGCCATGATGTTCTGTCTCACCTTAATCCCTGAGGAATGCAGCCAGCCTTATATTGACTGAGACTTTTAAAATTTTGAGCCCTTAGGTAAACTTTTCCTCCCCTAAAATAGTTCTTTTAATGTCTTTTAGTCACAGCAGTAAGTAAGTAAATAAGTAAATAAATAAATAAAACCAAGAAAACAAAAACCTGACTAAAACACGAGGTATGTGAATGTACAGGGAAAACTTCTTTTAGGAAGTTGGAGGGGTCTAGTGTGTGGATAACTTAAATAGTTTTTGCACATCAAATACTGTTTTAAAGATCATTCTTGGGATTGTTATTGTGGGCATGTGGTAATTTGCTTTGACTTTTCATTTGCTCTTTGCTAAAATGAGACACTGATGTTTGAAGAATATTAGAATTTTTATTTTCTTTTCAACATTTATATTTATCATCACTCTCTTCTTATACACTTCCATAAAGTGAAGGCTTAGTCACCAGCTACGAAATTTCCCAAATTTCATATTACACTGCAGTTCCATGAAATTCTCTGATATTTTCCATCCCTACAGGAGTAGTGACTTTTCATACCAGTAATTGGAAGGATGAAGTTAATTGATGTCCCTTTATACTGTCTCACAGGGCGATCTAACAGTACAACAAATGTGCTCTTGAAAATTATTAATGTAGAAATTGGAATAACTCATGCTTAGATTTGCAAATTTCTTGATGTATTGTTTTGCAGTTATTTTTTTTTTACTATGTGAGCGATTTTACATTTTATTTATAACATTAATTCATAATATATTTTAAAGGCTAGTATGAATTAATATGTTTATAATTCCTGGATTAATATCTCAGAGGCATGTCTTCTTAGTGTGCTCCATTTGTAAGCAATTTCAAAACAACTGTATATTGATGAAAATGTTTGGGACAGCATCCTGTAGCTGCTATGCCTTTTTCTCTAAAAATAAATGAACAAGGGGCTGGGAGATAAACATGAATCCTATGGATAACATTTACCCAAAACTAGAAATAAATAGTCTAAAATCTTGTTATGTAATCAAAGAAATTACAAGAAATTCTGTCAGATAAAATTTTGCCCTTTACTATTTCTTTCAATTTTTTCCCTGTTTTCTCATATTATTGCTTCCTATCATATGATTCAGCTTTTAGGTGAGAAAATTAATTTCATCCACATTCTCTCTTTTTATTTGAAATCAGAGAAGAAACTTCTAGGTGAGGCACTAATGGATTCCGACATCTTTTATCTAATGCTGTAAAACAGAACTCAAGGGACGATACAATAGGGTTGGTGACAGGAGAAGAGAACTGGCTAAGTCAAAAATGTTTTTCGAGGAAGTTATTATTCTCCAAAATGTAACCTAAAGAGAGAAGCAGGATCATTTATAGGAAGAGAATGAGCTTCCTTAACTTGGATAAAATCCTGTGTGCTAAATGTCAATATTATAGAACCACTTGGTCCATTCAAATATTTAAGAATTGTATATTATTCAAATATCTATTAGATATATGTAAGGATATATTTTCTTCCATATTAACATTAAATAAAACATGTGACTTTGATTATTGAACTTTTCAGTGCAATAATGTGATTTCTGCAGAATCACTATTCTAAAACCTATGAATGATAAACAATACTAGAAATCCAGCAGAGTCAGGCCTTCTAATATTTTGAAAAGAATTGGAGATTTAATACATAAATATTCATTAGAGAAATAATCTTCAAACTAAGATCTTACCAATATTGAAAATAATTTAAATGAAAATGTTGAAAATAAGAGTTGTTTGTTCTGCAGGCAATGAATTTTAAACTGCGATAAGTGAACATCCATTGATGTAAAAGATAACCACTTTTGATATTTAAAACCTTAGAAATGTACTCAAGTTAAAATGAAGTCCTAGCCCTTTAATGTCTTATTTTCTATTACATAATTTGGGAGCATCTGTTAGAATGTGTAGTTAATAGTAAATTCAGTACTGAATCCTAAAAGAAGACAAATATCTTCTGCATTATTCTTTTTTATTTTATTTTATTTTTTGGTACCCTTGTTTGCTCAGGATTAAACCTGAGCCATATTCCAAACCATTTGGCATCTCTTAAGTTGATGAAGGCTGGCTTTGGACTTGGGATCCTCCTGACTCAGCCTAGAAGCCACTGGGATTCAGTTTTATATCACCACACCTGGCATTATTTCTGATTAAATATGCTAGAAAAATTACTAAATTACTAAGTATAATTCAAAGTAAATAATTGAATGGTTGTGTTTTGGAAAAGGATTGTAATAACTGATGCTAGATATCTAGAATAATCCCTGTTTAAATTTCAGAAATTTAGATCACAGTGTATGTAAGTAAATTGTCCAAAGTCACATAGCTAATAAATGATAGGGAAAAACAAATCTAAACTAAGGCAGCTTGTCCCAGAGTCTCTGTTGTTAACCACAGTGCTATTGCACCTCTTCAAAGTAGATAGAATTTTGAAACTTGCATTTAATGTACAAAAAATTATCTGTGTGTTTATGACTCTTATTTATTGAAATAACCACAAAAACAAACAAAACAAAATCTAACATGCCTATAATCCAAGAGAATTTACTCTTTTAACATAGAAAGATATTTCAGTAGATATCATGTAATCTTTTATAAATGAAACTATTTTCATCAGCTAAGATTTTTTTTCTTTTTCCCTCTTCATTTTGAATGGCAGTTTGGAGTGTTGTAGAGAAAAGAGAAGATTAGTTGACAGTAGTGGTGATCATACAAGTTCACAGTCTGCATGCCTTCAGCGCTCAGCTAGAAAATGAAAATTGTTAAATATGGAAGACAACAGAGAATAGCAGACACTCTAGTAAATTTGTAGATGTAACATTCTTGATCTAAACATTTTGAATCCGTTGTTTTTATGGTGGGCACCAAACAAACAAGTTTATGACTGATTTCTACCGATAGGCATTCACTTCTGGTTTGCTGCTGGTGCTATTGAATAATATAAATAGTCCTCATTATAATAAAAATGACACCTAATATAAATTATTTTGGAAATGATTATTTGGTTAAATGATAAGATGTAATATCCTTTTTTTGTAATTTTTTCTGAAACTTCAATAAACTTTCATTTACTGATAAGAGTAATTTTTAGAGAATATTAGAAGGAAACTGTCAAAACCTGTTTTGTTCATGAGGTTAAGGAATACCCAATCCTAAAACATGTGCTCTAACATATATTTCCCAGGAATTCCTTCATATACTATTCTCTTCTTCACAAAAGTTTTCTCCTGTTCCTGTCATCAATATCCAATCAGATCCTGTAGATGAGTTTTCTGAGCCAGTGTTCTCCACCCCAAACTGATAGAAATTATGTTCTTTCAATTCCAGAATTGCCATGACAAACCATTATTCTGGTTCTCTCCAGTTGAAATGAAATCATAGTTTTCTCCTCTTGTAGTTCAGAATGTAAAATTGAGGTGAGCTAGCTTTTGTGCAGTGCAGTTACTTGTACACCTCTCATATGCCTGGGACCTGTGATGAAATTGTCTATTTAGCCCAGACTTCTAGGCATGTGGGTAATTCAGGACAGCTGGAGTTGGTTACTGAGCGTCCAGTAAGATCTGGAATAATCAAAGTACAGGTAAAAAAAAAAAGCCCGATCCAGATGGGGATAATAGAAAAGAAGGGATGAAAAAAAATTGTAAAGTTGGTATGGATTATTTTAAATCCCTTCTCATAGATTTGCTGTTGGTATTGAGAATTTAGGAAGAAAGTAGCAGAATAGCCCAAAGAAAACGGCATTTATGCTTCCTGAGTAATGAATTCTAAGTTGTCCTTGTTTTTTTTCCTAGTAGAAAAAGAACTCTGCATACTTGTAAAACAGGGCATAATGCCACTTTGATGAGCTTTTTCAAGAATAACTGGTACATGAAATATGAGCAATTTGTCTATTTAAGATTTAACTAGGATGGCAGCTGGTGTTCAGAAGGATTCATTGACATTAATTTTAAAGTTGAAAATGCTACATAAGCAATCATAAAATATAGACACAGTCAAAATAAATGAGACAGTCTCTTAAGATGTAAACTATTCACAGTGACTTTTCAACTCAAACTTCACAGCATTTTAAAATGAGTAATATGGGTATTTCTAGGTATGATTAGGATGAATTTGTTTAATTAAGAGTGAACTTTAAAGATAGGCATTCTTTGAAATCTAATGGAGTAGTAACCAAAAGAAAAATATCAGATAATTACTTTGGATTTACAAGTGATTATGGAGATATTCTGATTAGAAAGCTTTTAAATAAGATGTGTGATTCTCATCATCTTATGCAAGCTGTAAAATCCTTTTTAGCCTCTGGGTCTAACCAGTTCATGTTTTAGATTAATTATAATCATATATGCAACAGTAAGAGACATCACTTTCAAAACATTATTGCTTAGCCAAATTCAGACAGGTGGGCAGAAAGGAGAGGATGCTATATACTGAGATCACTTTTCAGCCAGGAAATGAGACCTGAAATATTTACCTGACCATGAGAGTCTATGCTTTTAATAATGGGTCACAGTTTCCTGCATACCACATATTTTTATGTAAAAGAATAGTAGAAACTGAAGTAGGTGCTAGTTCTTCCTACTGTTTCTCTGTCATGCCACCAAAGTAGAGACATAGTATATCTAATTTACATTTGTGCTGGATCTAGATTTTGCTTCAGACTTTAGTATGAGTCAAGTCTCTACTGGTTCTGAATGTTTCCGGAGAAAGACCAAGTTATTCCCTGGAATTTTTGCATTGGCACCTCTAGAAATGTCTTTATGCTATACAACCTTGCCATCAGTTCTTAGGGGCATGAAGAATTGCATTTGTTTCCAGTGCCACCTGCAGATTTCTACCTTCTGGGAGAGTCTTTCCCACTCTGCTTTGCTTCTTAGAGTACACTTCTTTGTTGCTTCCTGAAAGCCCTGGGCAGCTCCTGTCTACTTTCTTCCCTTGACCCTGATGTAGGCGTCTGATGTCTCTTCTCCAGAGGCTCCATGAAAGTTTTTTGTACACCGGGGTTGGGACCCTCTCTCTTAGCTGCTCTGTCTGATTGGATACAGGGTTTTGCTTTTTTTTTTTTTTTTTTTGGCACACCTGTAACTCGATACTCAGCCTTCCTCATATGGCCACAACATACTCAATAAGAGGAAAAGAATTGGCAGGTGGGTGAGTATGCACTTTTGACTGGGACTCTTCAGAACTCTGCTCCTTCATACCAGTTCACAGGTGGCAGGATAAGTTGTGTTGCATGTTCTGCTGATATCTCCTTCCTTTCTCTTCTGTCCTTTCTTTCTTGGCAACTTTTTCTCTTGCATTCACCATGGCCCCATGATTCAAGATGACCATGAGTCATTCTGTCCCAGGAAGCATTTGTCTCTATCTGGAATTTAGTACCTTTAGGTTTCCTTAAATCCTTAATGTTACCACGTTGGTCTTAAGAAATAGAAATGCTTTTGTAGTTTATCAGACTCATTCTCATTTTTAAAGTAAAGCATTAGTCTTTGATGTAATTTGCTGTATCTTAACTGTAAGTGATGTGGCTGTGTAGATCTACACTTAACAATTCTCCCAGATTTTAGCATCTTAAGTTAATATTGTAATGTCTTTCCTTCTCTTCATGCCTTTTGGAGTGTATATGTGTGTGTGCATATGTGTGAACATGCACGTCTGTGTATATATCCACGTACCTCTTGGGTTTAAGTATAGAAGTGAGATTTCTGGGTTATACACTATGTATACGTCATGCATTTTAATTACATATATTTTGGATTCCATGAGATGCCATTTCTTTATATAGTGAGGACGTATTTAGATTACCCGCATACAGTTCTCTTCCATTACACTTTATTCTTTACTGAATTTTCATGCTTTTCTCTGTTTTCATATCCTCCTACCTGAAGAACTACTTTTAGTAATTTTTCTTTTGTGAGCCTACTGTACAGGGATTCTCTCAGTTTTAGTTGGGTTGAAAATATTTATTTTTTAGTTTTCAATTTGAAATATGTGGATATAAAGTTTGTTTGGGGCAGTGATTTTCTTTGAGATATTACATTCTGTCCATTGACTTCTGGCTTTCATTTTTTGAACTGAGAATACTATTAACTGCTGGTTTTTGTTGTTGCTCTTTGAAGGCAAACATATCTCACTTGCAAACCTCATACCAGCTATATTTTATTTTTAGTATTTTCACTTTACATTGTATGTGCTTAGGTAGCTTTTATTTGTTTGAATTCCTAAGAGTGACCTCCATAATAATTTTTGAATCTCTAGCATAATATATATCATCACCTTTAAAAACTCCCAGTCATTATTTTAAGTATTACAGCAGTCTTACTTTTTCCCTTCTTTTTTTAATTGCAATTATACATAATTTAGACTATCATCAGGACCCATCTACTATCTTATACCTACAACTTTATTTTTATTTATTTATTTACTTACTTACTTACTCACTTTTTTATTTATTGTGGTACTGGGGACTGAACCCAGGGATTTTCTACCACTGAGCTACATCCTCAAACCATTTAATTAATTAATTAATTTTGGGGAGGGACATGGTTTTGCAAAGCTGCTGAGACTGGCCTCAAATTTATGATCTTCCTGCCTCAGTCTCCTGAGTCACTGAGACTACAGTATGTATATTCTATTTTAATTCTATAAAAAATAATCACTACTATTTTTTGTGAAACAAATTTTGGTCCTTATTTCTGATATTCTTCTCTTGAACTATAGTCCCTCCGGGACTTCTTTGCCTAATTCACATGTCATTCTTTATATGCAAAAGTTCAGATATTAAATATCTGTGGAGGATATATTGCTGAACATAGCCAGACAACTCTGAGTTAAGCACCATATCATCCCTTGACAACATGTTAATAGATAGGCATACTTGTATATCAAGGTAAAATATTCTTCAAAACAAGGAGTAGGCCATCCTCTGGTCTTACCCAGCCTATGTGTTGTTCACGATTTCAATGATTGTCCTTTCCATGGCTATAGAATTTGACTGTTTTTATAAGCTCCAATTTCCTCATAAAATTTAGCTTATTTCTCAGTGTTTTCTGAACCTATATCAGCTAAAATTATTTTAATGCTAAGGTCTGATAACTTCAACTTCTTCTTGATCAACCCTGATTAATCTGCCTCTATTGTTTGTTTGCTTTTTATTTTGGGCATGTCTCTGTTGTGCCATTAACTTTTCGGGAAGGCTGCAGAGACTTAACGAGTCAGTGCCTTCCGCACATGGTTGCAGTTACATTGGGACACATCACCTTAGGACAACCAGACTTGCGTTACATCAAGGCTGAGTTTTATTACTTAGAAGAACTATGCTACTTCTGCTTCAACATTACTCCTGCAGTTCTTTGTTTTCAGGTCTTCCAGCTGAAAATATTTGGAATTTACTAGGATTTCTTTATTGCCAAGGTCTGTTTGTTGTACTTTATTTCCAACTACTTTGTGAGTACTGGAAATTACATTGAAATCTTTCCCTTTTCCCAAGACTTTTCTGTAGTGCCACGGCATATGATTTGTGAAGGTTAGAGGAGATGCATGTAGGGATTCCTTGTCTTCCTTTTCCCAAGGGATCTTAGGTACTCTCTCTTATAATCCCTGGACTCCTGGCTTTCCCTGACCCATCCAAAGAAATGGGAAGTCTAGAAACTCTGATTAGATTCTGTCTCTCTGTAGCCTTTCTGCTCAGCTTCTCAGCATCTTTTTCTCAAATGATAAATTGGTATTTACCTTTTAGTGAGGAGTGTCCAGTGGTGGCAAGATTTATTCCTTGACCTTTCCTTCTCCCAGGAGCTTGTTCTTTCAAGTACTTGCTTACTTGTTAGCTTCCCCACCCACACCTTCCAACTGATGGTTCTGTTGTTGTTTTGTTTTTTGCTCAATGGATTGTCTAGCTACTAGAGCAAGTCCACCATTCCTGGGTTATGAACATTCACCTAGAGCATTTTAATCGATTTAAAACGACACTTTCACCTGGTACAGTGGTGCACGCCTGTAATACCAAAGATTGGGGAGGCTGAGGCAGGCAGATCACAAGTTTGAAGCCAGCCCCAGTAAATTACTGAGTTCCTAAGCAGCTGATTGAGACCTTGATTCAAAACATACAAAGGGCTGAGGATGTAGCTCAGTGTAAAAGTGCTCCTAGGTTCCATCCATAATAGCAAAAGCAAACAAAAAACAAAACAAAACAAAAAAAGACACTTTCTCCTTCGTTCTATTATTTTTGTGCTAGTTATTTTTAGTTAGCTAGTTCAAATTTGGATTCTGCTTAGCAGTTTTCTGTGCCTCAGCAGTTCCAACAAGTTGCATTAGCCTATCCATTAGTGATTGGTTCCTGCTGTGTTTGGAGAATAGGAAACTTCCATGGAGGATCCAAGCAGTGCAGCAGAGATACTGAGGGCACCACCTCTTCCCTTCTTGGAAGGACACTCTCTGCCTCTGGCCATAGCTCCGGAGGGTGAGGTCCTTCTACAGGTGCAGCTTCCACTCCCTTCTAGGACCCTTGTGCCTGGTCCCTTTCTTGTACCTTAGGCATAGGGTAGGTAACGGGGATTTACTGCTGCTGATTAAAACTTGTTTGTCCACCTGCCCCTGGTCATTTCCTTCCTCCCTTCAGTTTCCTGCATAAGCATTCCTGAGTTAAAGTTGTATCAGTCATTCCATTGCATGTGTCACCTGCTCAGATCCTGGCTGATACATATTCTCATTCCTAATCTGGTGTTGAGAAAGTATGTCAGCCCTGGGTGGTGAAAATGATTATGTTTTTGCCCTAACTATGGGCTTTTTACTTACTCAGTAATGTACTTGGTTGAGGAAAACCTAAAGATAACAAATAGTAAAATTTTCATAAGAATACCCCAGATGCACATATATGCTAATATAAATTGTACAGCCATTGATGCAGGAATAAAAAGGAAAATGTTAGGTGACTATAGAAAAAAAAATTATAAATTTTAAATAAGAAGATCTAAGTGGCAGTAGACTACAAATGTAAGTCACTAATTAAAATGCAGTGGCCTGGACTAAAGTGAGGTGGAAAAAGCTCATCTGGCTTCCGTTTGTCAGTGTCATTGGCTTCAAGTATTTTTCATGCCTACAACAATTGGTCTAAGATTTGCAGTTCTTCCCTTGACATGCTGACCTCTTCACATTGATTCTTTCTACCTGCTGCTAAGATACAAAATCAATATAATCAAGCAGGCAAATCACTTGATACTGAAATAGCCTGATAATAGAGGAGAAAATCTAGTTATCGAGTGTCCTTGGATGTGCTTGTACATGTACAAAGACAAGCACACGCGCCTACTCTCAAGTACTTCTTGATTTACACTTACCCATCTAACGTATGACCTTTGTTCTAAAGAGAGTCCTGTTGAACAGAATCCAGAGCAGATATGCTGTGCTAATTTTTGATGGCATTTGTCCTTGACAACACCACACATCTCTTTCTGTTTTTCTTCTAAAGCTCTTTCACAAGGTTTCTTCATTCCTCTCTTATTTCTGCATTTCACCTGACATAGAACTATTTGAAGCCAGGTCTGTAATCTTAAAGGGGTGGTACAAAAAAAAAATGGTGAAAACTTGAAATTTTCTCTTTTCCTATGTCTTGCACCTCTTGTTGGAGGCCTGCCAGTCATTTGAAGAATTAACAAGAGCCCCCTCAAGCCCTCTGTTTTTCCAGCTAGAGTTTTGAATCTTAGGAAAAGACCAAAGAGGTTGTTCCTTTATGGGGGGGTTGTGTGGCCTAACCCCTAAATCAAACCTAATCAGTAGGCTTCAATTAATAAATTTGCTTTATCTTTTAAGCAAGCAATTCACCTTTTTAAAAAACTGACAAAGGCCCTGTAACATTTCAGAAAAGCCTGTTTTAGAATACCTTGCTCTAATTATAAAATGTTCAAGGTTACTTGCTATTCTATATTCAAAGAAGGGCATGGTTTAAATATTTGGGGGATTCATCTGATAGAGACATTTTCTGGAATTTCTATTAATACACAGGTATTTTTACCTGTTAGTAATTTTTAAATATTGATGGAAGATGTTGGCATATTTTCTTCCAAATATATTATCAAACTCAATTCTTAAAAATTACTTCTAAAAATTGACACAATGTATTCTGTCATTCATTGTCATGAATCCAGATATCAACCCTAGCAACAGGATAGTTTTAAATATTTACAACACACTTTTGCCTCAGGCAGCAGTCTTTCTGTAACTCATCTGCGATGATGATATTACATATTCCCTAATTGTGATGAATTAATGTTGACTGGTGATAAGGTGAGATATTAATTTTTAGTTGGAAGCTAGTTTAAAATTTTCTAAATTGTCATTTTAAAAATTAAGCAGTTCAGATATAGGAAAAGGTATTTTCATAGTTTATTTGGAAATTATTCTGTGAATAGGGCAGATGGGGCTAATTGTAATCATCATCTCAGCTAGTGTCTCAAATTTGGCCAAGATTGGCTCTCATGACAGTAATATGAAAATGCATTCTGAATAAAGACTACTTATTTTAATGAGGAAAAATAGAGAGAGAGAAAAAGATCTAGCAAATGTTAAATTGTTAAGATATTTTCAGGATTAAACTACAAATGTAAAATATGTTATTGACTCAGCAGTTTTTGTTTTCTATATTAATGCATTTATTTGCATGCTTGCATTTCATGTATACTTCAGTTAAACATTTTTCATCATTGTTTAGTTTTTAATTTTTTCTCCATTTAAGAATTTTTCCAAGTATGTATTGTATATAATCACATTTAAAACTACACCACTTTATAAGACAGAGGAAAAAGAATCCACATTATTTTACATTAAGTTGTATTTATATTTTTGACCTTATAAAGCTAGTAGCTTATTATCAAATAAAATATATTTCCATGTCATTTTGAAATATGGATATTCTTGATGATTATATTTTAAAAGATGAAAGAAATTGGAAATTAAATCTCTCAACCAGTACAATAAATGATAGTGTAATATTGAGAGGACGAACAGACTCTGCTTTATTTAGGAAAACTTTTATCAGTAGTTAATAATCTTAAATTAGAAGGAAATGTTTGTTTATTTAAATATATTGTTAAAATTTTCCTGGAATTGCATGCTATATTATATATTTTCCTTCTCTTCTTGATCATCAGTGTATTTATTTAAAATATTTGTTGACCACTTCCTTCCATGTAATAGGAGTTCAGTAAATGTTTGCATTATGGATAAATGATTAAATAGCACACATTTAATGATATATATTTATATTTCTTTCTTTAGCAATTACTTCCCTATCATCTGTTTATTCTTTGGTTTATAAATCTTCCATGACTTGAGTGTCTTTATCAGCCCTTACATTGTGTTCTGTACTTATAAATTTTGAAAGCCTAGAATCATACAGCTGAGAGATAAGAGTCCTCTCCTTATACATGTCTGTCTATCCCTCTTTCTCTTTTCTCTTTTGTGTGTATGTCTCTGTGTGTGCTTGTATGCTTGGTACTGGGGATTTAACCTAGGAGTGCTATAACACTTAGTTACCTGAGTTATATGCCCATCCTCTTTTAATTTTTTTTTTTTTTTGAGACAGTAAGCTTTCACTAAATTTTTGGAGGCTGGCCTCTAACTTGGTATCTTCCTGCCCTAGTCTCCCAAGTAGCTGGGCGTACAGGCATGTACCACTGCACTTGCTTGTGTATTTCTTAAAGTAAGATTTTCAAATACATTTTTGTACACACAGACTCCTTTCTCTTATAAAAGGAAACATACATATGTTGAAGAGAGTGAATAAAATGACTGTTATTTCTCTTTTTTTGTTGTTGTTGTTGTTGCAAAATAGAGAATAAATGGCCATGAACCGGGGAAGAATAAGAGAAGAAGTACTAGAAGTACTTCTACTTAGAGGGAAAAGGTCTGGGAAAATCTGGGAATGTGGGAGAGTGAATGGACTACATACAGGAAAGGATGCTGGGTAGCATGAAGCTTCGGCCTCAGGTGAGAGACCATGAATTGAGACACAGCTTGCAAGAGAGTGTGCTTCTTTCCATCTGTGAGCAGCTTTATGGTTCGGAACCCCAGGAGGAAGATATTTGACTTAAAATAGGATTGTAATTTTACCAAATGCTCTGGAGAAAGAAGTCATCAGGGAATTGTGACTATCTGCCTAAAAGAACTTAAACTAATTTGCCATGGAATGTAAACTAGTAAGGCAAGACAGGAAGCCAGGGGATGGAATGAGAGGGCACTTTGGAAATGCAGCCTGCATGGCTGTGGTTTACTGATGGGCTGTGCTGTGATCATTGATTATTGTTCTCTTTGTTTTCGGAATGGGAGCTTTTATTGCTTATTGACACTACATGTTGAATATTTTCTCTTTATATTTCTTTTTTTAATATCTTTTTCAAAAAATCTTCTATTTTTTGAGTAATTTTTAGGTTTTAGTATATGTTTTGGTATACTCTAAATGTTTCTTGTTGTAAAACAAGAGATACCAAGTATTAGAATATTTAAACATTAGCATTGGTCCCCTTGGGGCTAGTCTTTGCACTCTGTTTCAAGGCAATTAAAAACAATGGCTGAAAGAAGAGATGCCTTCTATAATCAGGCTTTTTACAGGGGAACTTTAATCTGATCTCCCGTTAAAACTGTTTCTTTTCCTATTTCTACTCATGCTTCTTTCAGCTTAGGTATGTAAAATAAATTGATTATTTCTACTCAGAAAAATCCAATTTATGGGACTCTTGGTACACTCACCTAACAAACTGTAGGATGAAAAAAAAAAAAAAACAAACGAAGAAAGAATGTCTCCTTGAAGATATTGGAGGCCTAGAGATATTTTGGGAATTTGCATAGTGGAGGAAAAAAGCTGTTGAAATAGGAATGATGGTTGAGCAGGATGGTTTAATTGAGTTTCTAAAGTATAGCAAATATTGGCAATTTTAAAGTACAGGTATGATCATGGGAGTGGATGAGGTATATGGCGGACAGAACTGTTGGATAAGAGGAGGTCAAGGACATGAGAGCCAGGATCAAAAGTTATTGAAGTGTAATACGAATTGCCTAGAATGTTGATGAGAGTAACTGGATAAAAAGTGGTCCCTACCCAGACATGGTGGCACATGCCTGTAATCCCAGCAGCTCAGGAGGCTGAGGCAAGAGGATCAAGAGTTCAAAGCCAGCCTCAGCAAAAAGCAAAGTGCTAAGCTACTCAGTGAGACCCTGTCACTAACTAAAATACAAAGTAGGGTTGGGGATGTGGCTCAGTGGTTGAGTATCCCTGAGTTCAATCCCTGGTACCAAAAAAAAAAGGGGGGGGGTCATTAAGTTAGTGTCCAAAGAATAAGAAGAAAGGTAAAGGAGTCAAATAATTATCATAGTTAGGGAGAATAGTCCTATGCTCAACAACCAAAAAACGGTGATTTCAGAAAATGTACAAAGCAGAGACACGCAATTCTACAAGAGACAGGGATAAAGCACCAGATCTTACAAATAATATCAGGTCCTTGGGACAGTGCTTCAAAAGGGAGAAAGATGCATACACAACACCCAGGCCTTGGTAAGTGGTGTGTAATAAAGAAATCAGTCACCCTTTAAGAAAACCTTAGAGGAAACAGAATTCTCAGTCTCAATTAGGGGAAAATGTGGATTTAAATGTCGGAATTATGGACTAAAAACATCAGAAAAGTGATTATGATGTTTAAATATCAATGTAGGAGGGATTCAGGAGAGGTGCATGGGGTGGAAACTTGAGAATGACTATGACACATTTAAAAGATGACACATTAGAGATTCGATTCTGGAAGCCATTAGATGAAAACTAGAAAGATTTCTTTAACATTGAAACATATTGTTTTTCAGCAACATGTATTTCAAATAAATTCCATTGGTTATTTCTTTGGGAATAATTGGGCTTGGAAAAAAATTATCTCATTGATGGTACTTTGCTTAACTAAGATCATCTGTTCATAAATTAACAAAAATTTAAATGATTAGCATGCAATAAAATAGAAACATTCAAGCTGTTTCAGAACTATTTTAATCTTTTTCATTAGAAGTAAACTCATTGCTGATAAGTTGATATTTTATATTCTAATTATATCGGCATACTGTTGAGGAGGAGGAAAAGTGTGGTTGTTGGTGGTAGTGTGAAGTTGAATAGATATTGATTCTGTAATAAATCTGAGAAATACTTTGCTAAGGGCAAATGAGGTAGTATGTGAGAGAGTGGGAGAGAAACAGTGAGGTGGAGAGGGCTCCTTCAGGATTATTTTTTTTCATTGCTGAACTAAGTAAGCCGAGAGGTAATCACATTCAGCAATAGAAAAGCAAAAGTTCGCTGTTATTGAATGGAAGAAGCAGCTGATTAGAAGAGGTCAGTCAGAGAATGAGAGAACATCTAATAATAGCTGCCTACATTATATGGCATTGGAAATGAGCAAGATAGCAGACTTTGGTCGCCTTATTTTTTTATGGAAAAATATAAGTTGGAGTTCGTTATCCACAACTTTTGAAAAGGATGGATTCATATTTCAGTAGCATAAGCTTAAATGTATGAATAATTTCTGAACATGTCATAAGATATACAGCACATAAAACTATTATAAGTTTATTAGTTCTATGTATCGTGAGAGCTCAGACTGAATTACACAGAATTGTCATGTAGAAATGGGTGAAACGTTACCTTAATTATGACAAGATCTTTATCTTCAAAAATGCTAACAAATATAGTATCTAATATTTTCTCTGCAAGGAAATAGTTTAATAACTCAAAGGGGAAAATTTAAAGAGGAGGATGAAAAAATGATAGTGACAGACATAATTTGAAGTCCACTCAAATGCCAACTCAGTGTTCATTATAAAGAAAAAAAAGGGAAAAGAAAAATGTAACAATTTCTTTTAATAATCACTGTTCACACTGGTGGGGTCAATAACTAGAAGATGTTCAGAGGAAGAGAAGCTTTAAATTCACTATGTAAACATGTGGAGTTTATCTCCTCCTTTGTGTCACTAATCCCTCAGACTTTGCAGAGCTCTGTCTGTCAAATATGCTTGTCTTACTTTTTTCCTTCCTTCTTCATTTCATGCTTCCTTACTCTCCCCTCCTCTTTTTCTTTCATTTTGTACCAGAGATTGAACTCAGGGGTGCTTAAAAGACAGAACAATATTCCTAGCCCTTTTAAATTTTTTTTTTTTTAATTTTAAGATGGACAGGGTCTCCCTAAATTGCTAAGGCTGCCTTTGAACTTGCAATGCTCCTGTCTCAGCCTCCCCAGTTGCTGGGATTTCAGGCATGTGCCACCATGGCTTGCTTTTCATTAACTCCATTTTATGTGGGGTTGAGGGTCCATATATCTAATTCACTAAGGCATGTATCACATAGCCATATAGTTTCCAACAGTAAAAAATTCTGTGTATGCATCTTCTCTGCTGTCCTCTAAATCATATATGTCTTTGGATGCTCATATTTTTTGTGACATACTTTATAGTTATTTTATTAAGGAAAACAGGACATACATATACTGTATTGAATCCACTAGACCCAAGTCTATTTTTCAGAGACATAATTAAAAAATCAACTAAAAATCATAAAAGTATCCACGAAAATTGAAGAAAAATGTCACAAAGTTTTTTAAAAACGTTAATTTAGATTCACTATTATAAGATTGTTTGGAAACTTCATGATGAAAAACCACATTCCATGTTATAAAAGACAACCTATTGCATAAAGTAGAAATCATTTTCAGATCACAGTGGAATTTAATAGACAATCACTAACAGAAAGATAGCTGGAAAATCCTAAAATATTAGGAAACTAAACAAAGTATTTATTTATTTATTTTGATTTAAAAAAATGACAGCGGAATGCATTACAATTCTTATTATACATATATACCACATTTTTTTCATATCTCTGTTTATATATGAAGTATGTTGACACTCAATTTGTGTCTTCATACATGTACTTTGGATAACGATGTCTCACATTCCAGATATAGGTCAGTTGGTAGAGTGCTTTCCTCGCATGCAAAAGGCCATGGTGTCAATCCCTAGCACCACACACAAAAAATAAATAAATAAAAACCAAAATATTTATAAATTACACATGGGTCAAATAAGTCTGCAGAGATATTCAAAATTTTCTTGAGGTAAATAATCAAAACTACAATTCATCAAAATTTTTAAGATTCAATCAAAGAAGTACTTGAAGGAAAGTTTATGTGATTAAGTACCTATGTCATTCAAGAAGAGAATTCTAAAATTTATTATCTAAATATTGACTTTGATGCAAACTAACAAAATTTGTATAAGGTCTCTTTGTAGAATGATATGAAAATCTAAAGAAAAAAATATATGTAAATAAGTGTAAAAATATTCTATTACAAATTCAGGAAGACATTGAAGAATGCATATGTGGGCTTGATGATAACATTTTAGATACAACAATGAAATTAAATCCTAGCCCTCTTTTAACACTTCTATTCAACAAGGTAAACTCTAGCCAGAGCAATTAGACAGACAAGAGATTAAAGGGGTGAAATAGGAAAAGAAGAACTTAAAGAATACTATTTGCAGATGACAAAATTCTATATTTAGAAGTTCCAAACAATTCCACTTGCAGACTTCTAGAACTAATAAATGAATTCAGCAAAGTAGTAGGATGTAAAATAAACACCCATAAATCATATATGTTCCTACACATCAGCGATGAATTCACTGAAACAGAAATTAGAAAAATGTCAAAAAAAAAAAAAAAACCTTGGGAATCAATCTAACAAAAGAGGTGAAAGACCTCTACAAGGAAATCTACAGAACATTAAGGGAAGAAACTGATGAAGATCCTAGAAGATGGAAAGATCTCCCATGTTATCAAATAGGCAGAATTAATATTGTCAAAATGGCCATGCCACCAAAACAGATTCAATGCAGTTACTATTAATATCCCAATGATATTCTTCATAAAACTAGAGAAAGCAATCATGAAATTAATTTAGAAAAATAAGAGGTCCAGAATAGCCAAAGCAATCCTTAGCAAGAAGAATGAAATGAGAGGCATCATAATACCAGAACTTAAATTATACTACAGAGCAATAGTAACAAAAATGGTATGTTATTGGCCCCAAAACAGACAAATAGACCAATGGTACAGAACAGAGGACACAGAGTCAAACTTACATAAATACAGTTGTGTCATACTTGACAAAGGTGCCAAAAACATTCATTGGAAAAAGATAACCTCTTCAACAAATGGTGCTGGAAAAACTGTAAATCTATATGTAACAAAATTAAATTAAACCCCTATCTCTCACCATAAAATCCATCCCAAAGTGTATTAAAGACTTCGGCACTAGGACAGAGATCCTGCACATAATAGAAGAAAATTTAGGCACAAATTTCCACTGTGTCCTGTGTCGTTTTAGGGCCTGACTTCCTTAATGATTCCTAAAACTCAAGTAAAATCAAGAATCAATAAATGGGATGGATTCAAACTAAAAAAGATTTTTCTCAGCAGAGGAAACAATCAGTAACATGAAGAGAGAGCCTACAGAAAGGGATAAAGTCTTTACTACATGTATCTCAGATAGAGCACTAATCTCCAGGATATATAAAGAACTCAAAAAACTTAATACCAGAAAACAAATAACTCAATCAATAAATTGACTAAAGAACTGAACAGACACTTCACAGAAAAAGAAAAACAATCAACGAATATATGAAAAAATGTTCAACATTTCTAGCAGTTAGGTAAACACAAATCAAAACTACTCTAAGATTTCATCTCCTTCCATTCAGAATGGCAGTTATCAAGAATACAAGCAACAATTATTGGTGAGGATGTGGGGAAAAAGTTACATTCATACATTGCTGGTGGGACTGCAGAATGGTACAACCATTATGGAAAGCAATTTAGAGATTCCTCAAAAAACTTGCAATGGAACCACCATTTGACCCAATTATCCAACTCCTCAGTATAAAGACAAAGGACTTAAAATCAGCATACTACAGTGACACATCCACATCAATGTTTATAGCAGATCAATTCACAATAGCTAAGTTATAGAACCAACCTAGATGCTCTTCCACAGAAGAATGGATAAAGACACTGTGGTATATATACACAATGAAATATTACTCAGCCTTGGAGAAGAATGAAATTACTATGGCATTTACATTTAAAATGATGAAACTAAAGAATATCATGTTAAGTGAAATAAACTGATCTCAAAAAAATCAAAGGCCAAATGTTTTTTTTCTGACATGTGGATGTTTTTCTGACAATAGTAGGGAGGGGCTAGGGAAGAATAGAGGTACTTTGGATTAGGCAGAGGAGAGTGACTGGAGGGCAGGGGGTATGAGGTTAGGAAGGATGTAGAGTGAATCAGACATTGTTACCATATGTACATGTTATCCCATGACCAGTGTGATTCTACACCATGTATAACTAGAAGAACAAGAATACTTCATATATGTATAATATGTCAAAATGCATTCTACTGTCATGTATAACTAATTAGAACAAATTTTTTAGAAATAAATTAAAATCATGAAAGGAAAAAAATTGGTCTCTATTAATAAAGTTTAAAACTTACGTCCTATGAATGTCACCATTAATAGATTAAGAAAATAAACCACAAGTTGACAGAAAATATTTGCAAATGTATGTTTGTAAAGGGTTATATGATATTCAAAGGATCCTTAATATCCAAACAACAAGAATTTTGAAATAGATAAAATCTGAATAGATTCCTCACCAAAGATAGTATAGAGATGTCAGATAACAATGCAAAAAGAAACCCAGCATCGTTTTCATTCAACTATTGAAAATTAAATAGAGAGTACCATCTATACACATATTAGAATAATAACTGTAGGTTACTGACAGTTTACATTCACTGTTGAGAATCAGAAGTGTTACAGCCACAATTGACAGTTCAATACTAGGTTAAACAATGTCCTATCATAGGATCCATCAGTTGTGCTCCGAGGTATTTGCCCAACTGATTTGAAAACCTTTGTTCACTAAAAACCTCCACATGAGCATTTAAAGAGGCATTATTCCTAATTGTCAAAGCTGGACACACCCAGAATATCTACCAATGGATGAATATGTAAACAAAGAGGGTACAATATACAATTGAATGTTAATCATAGATAAATGAAAGAAATGAACATTCAAGTCAAGAAAACGCCCAGATCATCTTTTTTTAAAAAAAGTAAATAATTAATTAATATTTACATACATGACAATAGTGGAATGTATTACACTCATCTTAATGCATATCACTAAAACTCTAAGAGGTCAATAATAGGGGAGACTGTATGTGGAATATATGAGAGCAATCTGTACTGTCTTCACAATTTTCTATGTGTCTAAAACTGTTCTAAAATTATATATATATATATATATATATATATATATATATATATATATATATATATATAAAGAAGTTTTAACATCTCAAAGGCTATCTCAGTATATTTTAGGTTCATGAGTTAGAGCTCACTAAAGAAATTCCAAAATTGGTTGTAATGTGATTTCCTTAAAATTGCGTCATAGAGAAGAATGTAAAAAATGGATATTAAGGTAGTACTTAGATTTCTGGAATTATAATGCTATTGAATCTCCATATTTCCTACCCCTATATTTTCCAAAATACTATTAATTTTGATGTGATTATGATAGCTAAGATTTTGACTATAAGCCCCCCAAATGGAAACATTTCTACTTTGAGAAGTTCTTTTCATGGAATTTCCACAAAATCCCATTTTCAAATATGTTAACTTCAATTTCCTAATACCTCACATATGTCAATATGCAGAGACAATTTATACTCATGCCCCTAATTCCTTTATTTTGTAAAATACAGTAATCTGATAGATAAATACATTGGTAAATGTTATCATTTTATTTGAGTTTATGTCAAATGTTACAATAATTTAGAATAATAGTATCCCAGTTTCAGGGCAGTAAAATAGTCATAATATTTTTTACTCTATTAATTTTTTTGTTTTATCACAAACAATAGTTCATCTTGATCTAGTTTGTGTGGGAGATTTAAAATGAATGTTAGCTCGTACATCAGTCAGTAAATTTTTCTTTGCCTCATTTTTAATACATGTTTACAAGGGGATGCCTTGATTTGTATAGAACTTTAAGAAATTTATTTACTTAGTGAATAAAAGTTTTCAAATCAGTTGGGCAAATACCCAACTTCTAAAATTATTGCCTTCAACAATTCTGGGGATACAGCTCACTTGGTAGAGTGCTTGCCTTGCATGCACAAGGCCCTTGGTTCAATCCCCAGTATCACACACACAAAAACTTATTTTGATTCTTCTTTTTTTTTTGCACTAATGTTCAAGTTATTGAGCAGAATCCAGAAGTTGACAATTTTATTGTTCAGTGTAAACTTCATAGTTTACTATGAGCAGTGTACTTCCAACCTAGGTTTTGCCCTCCTGGGAACCATATTTGAAGAAACTGCATATTTACAACCTATTTTGTTACTAGAGGCCTCAAGGTTAAACTTCTCTTCAGCATGATTGTAGACATTCCTTACTAATTTCCTGAATGGATTTCTGTTGGAATAGATTTGAGAAGTTATTGGGAAAAATGATGATAATTTAATAGATTGTCTGTCTATAATTATATTTGACACTTTATAGCATAGAAAATTTACAATTGCTTTTTTTTCTCATGAAGTTCATAGATCAAACTATGACTTAAGAATATGGTAGATAAATGGACCTCATTTGGCTCATGTTATTACTCTCTTTAAAGTATGATAAAAGCAAGAGAAAAGAGGTTACCTTTGATGGAAACTGTGATATCTAGTCTAGTGGACTTCTCCTTTAATATCATAAACATGAACAGATTCTTTTTGATGTGCCTTCTGGTTGTCTTCTGATTTCCTTCTGTCACAACTAGTTCCTACCCCATCCCTCATTTTCAAACATACTCTTGGTAAACACTCTCTTCTCAGCCTAGAGCCCTTCTTTATCTCTCGTCAGAATTACTGCATTGATCTGATTTGAACAATGTATTTGAAGGATGCGGCCATTTGGTTTTGATCTTCCTTTTAACATAGGTAACTCAATTTTTTTGTGAAAATTGGGAACAGAGCGAATGTTAAGAATGAGAATTAGCAGAATATCTTAATAATGAATTTTAGCCAAATCTCTTGCTGTCCTGTTCTGTGCAGAGGTAACGTTCATATCCTTCTTGTCCTTCATTTCTACAGATCCCCAGGATGATGTCAATAAATGGTAAGATGTCCAACAGTGAAGAATAATAGAGAACATTATTCATTCAAAAGTTTGAGTATTCTATAAACCTAACAACCAACTTCTAAAATTATTGCCTTCAACAATTCAATATCAGAACCTTTCTCTGATGAAAAACATCATTTCTCCATTTTTATATTTCCTGTAATTCTTTTTTATATGCACTCCTTTTTTTCTTGTCAAATATTATGTAAGTTTTATAAAATGTTACATAATAAAAATTAGTATGATTTTTATTAATTTTAATGAGAATTTTGTTTGCACATTGAGGCAGGATAAATCCCTTCAGGAGGAATTTTGCCCATGGATACATACCCATAATTTACATTAAAAGATCAAAATACATGTATACATGCTTCTAGGGAAGAAATGCACTCCTAGGTTAAATTTCAAAGATTAACCAATTAGGTAGTAGTTTTCATCATCAATGATTTTAATATTTTGAATATTTTATTAATATAAATATCATCTATGTTAAGACAGTAGTCTTATAACTTGCAGATGTTCCTCCCATCACAATGGAATTGCTATTGCTCTTTGCTTTGACATATTGCACATAATCATTCATAATCATGTTTCAGATCTTACACAAAACCCTTTTTTGTTTATTTTGGTTTATTAGCCCAGTTTCTACTGTGATTAATCGATGAATATCAATAAGCCATTAAAATAAATTTAGTCTGCTTTATTTTAAGGTAGCTTAAAGATCTTATAAATGGAAACATAATTTCAGATTTGGTAAGTGCTAACTAGAGAAGAAATCCAATCACAATGGATGAGAAGACATGGATAATTTTAGTGAAGAGTGAGAGAAAACAGATTTCTAATAGAATTTCAGTGATGTCTAATGAAAGAGCATGAGGCTCTAGAATAGGAATTATGATGATTTCACTATGGATAACAAGAAATCCTGTATTGCTAATATGAATATAAAGGAGAATGGGCAGAGACATGCTTAGAAAGGAAGTCTGGGATCAGGTAGTTAAAGGCCTTGTACATTAAATGTGGGTAATTCATAGAAACCATTGGACTATTAAATGGGAACATGTGTTCTTAAGGAAGGCTGATAGTTTGTATCTTCTTAACTAATGATAGTGACTTGAAAAATGCTATTAATTCAATATTTAGGATATAAATATAAAATTAAATAAAAAGGGGGATCCTGAATTGCTTCCAATCCTGCTCTTTTTTTTTTTTTTTTTTTTTTTTTTTTTAACAAGTGAGGTGACTAAAGCTCTTGATGTTGTTAGACTTTCAGGTTCCAAATTCAGTACACTTTCCAATTTACAAGAACCACAAACTAAATAAAAATTTCTAGTAGGAAAATGAGTTTTAGGACCTAAACTCACGTGATCCTACTCTCCCCTAAACATCACACAATCCTATAGATAATCAAGCCTTCTAAGAACATGTTTTAAATTTTTCATTTATACTGTTTTTCTAATGTATCATACATATCTTCAAATTTTTCTACTATCTGTGCATCTGAGGCAATGAATTTTAATTGCTCATTTAAAACATATTTTGCGGAGGTTTGACGGGTTAGAATAGAATGAGTGGTTAGAATAGAATCAATCTTGAATTTTAGATTTATAATTATGCTTTACGTCAGAAATATAGTTACATGGTTTGTAATTGGGCTCTCTGTGGCCACTTTGTCTTAACTGATACCAACTGGCCTTCTAGAATATAAAAAATTTTCTAAACATTGAAAATAGATTCTAAGTGATCTCATACCTCACAACATAGGTGGATTTCTGTTGTCCTTAGACAACGGTAGTTCTTTCAGTATTCCCATCCTCTCCTTACCTTGGTGGCTTTTTTTTTCATGGTATTCATTGCATTATAATATGTACCTAATATCATACTGTAGTTTCTGAATTAAAATTTTTGCAACCTATCTCATCCCCAATGAAGTTCAAGTCCTACTGTACATCTTGTTACATGATGCATACCTATAAATTAGAAAAGGGTCTAGACCCAGTAGTTGCTTAATACACATTGAATACATTTTTTTTAAAATGGGCACATGCATGAAATTATTTCTTGACTTTCCAAATAGTAATGAAAATGGAGACAAGCTCTGGAAATCAATATCTTTTTATGTTAAAGCATCACTTATGCATCATATAGATTTTGTTCTCAATACTAGGCAGTTAATAATGAATTCTACATTGTGGACATAAAAACAAAAAACATTAGCTGATTTTGATATATTGAAGTTATTATATTTGAACCATGTAAAATTGCTCATTCTTTTAAGAATGATAGATAAATAAACTTTTATGAAGCTGTTTATGTAAATTAGTTAAAATAAAGTGAGAAGAGTATTAAAATAACAAAAAGACCATTTTAAGTACCACCAGGTTAGTAATGGAATTGCATATATGACCAAATTCTGAACTGTGTTATTAATACTTGTCATTTCTTCCATAGTAGCCCAATTTCTTAAAGTGAATTACTTTAACATTGTATGTATGCGTGTTTGCTTTTGGAATTTTTTGCATGTTCAGTAATATTTTTAATGTACACTTCTTATAGTGAATCTAGCAATCATCTATTTTATGAAAGAATACCTCTCAGTCTACCTATGTTTCCCGTGGACATGTGCATGTTAATCTATGTTAACTGTAAAAGTTCACAGCACATACTTAGTGTTCAATAAATGTTTACTATAACAGGATAAGATAAAATTTCTAATTATTCTCACTAGCTTTTTGTAGAAATATTTCTCTTTTTTTATTCCCCAAGTTCACTCTTACTCTTTTTAGTCTTATTAGCATTCATCCTTCCTCTTTCAGGTTTACTATTTTAATTAAAGGGAAAAACATATTTTCATTTTTAATATCATTCAGCAAATATAGAGCACTGTTTTTACTTCACATAAGGGGTTACTTATGTACTTCACATCATAAGGGCTTAGAAAATGAGTAGAGAGAAATGAATAGATGGACTATTTTCATTGTATTATTTAGGATTTCATTATTATTTGCCCACAACATTACACAAATTAGGGTTTTTATATTATTTTTTACTACTCATGAGAATATGAATTTTTTCTCTGATGGCAACACTGCATATGACCCACAAATATTGTGTCCACTGCTCTTAAGCAGAATTATATACTAGTGAGAGTAGTAATTTTCATAAGTATTAAATTATATATATATATATATATATATATATATATATATATATATATGCTTTTACATACTTTTTAAAAATTCTTTAGGTTTACAATATAAAGTCAAAACAGTGATTTCCAAATTTGTTACTGTGTGCATTTTATTTTAGGTTTCTCCTCCTAATCAATTCACATTAGCTATGTATTAAGTATTATTAAACATCATAATTCCAAAAGTCAGAACATAATTTTATTTTATTTTTATTAGTTTAATTTATTTTTATTTTTATTATTTATTCATTTGTATATGATAGTAGAATATGTTTTGATATATTATACATATGTGGAGTATAACTTATTATTCTGGTTGTACATAATGTAGAATTACATTGGTCATGTAATCATATATGCACAATGTCTGATACATTCTACTGTCTTTCCTATTCCCATTCTCCCTCCTTTCCCTTAATTCCCTTTTCTCTAATCCAAATTGCTTCTGTTCTTCCCATCCCACTCCATTTATTGTGAGCTAGCATTCACATGTGATTCCGCCTTTGGTATTGGGGGATTGGCTTATTTCACTTAGCATGTTATCCTCCAGTTTCATCCATTTTATGTGAATGAAGAGAATAGTAGTAATATATAAATATTAATATTCAATCTCAAATGTGACTATATTTTTAAAATACTGGTGAGGTAGCCACAATCACCATTTTCAAAGAGTGAATATAAATATCCTTGTTACATTATTGATAATTTTAGTGGCATAATTCCATGCATGTCTCCAAAAGCTCTCATCCTACAACTATTTAATATTTGATTAGAAATAGTAATTTAATATTTGATTACTGCTTGTAATGAGTTCATCTTCAATAGTACACTATTTTTATATTACTTAGATCTTTACATATTTCATAAGACACTTAATATCAATAGATAATAATATATTGTTTTTTATTGGATATCTAATCCCAGAGAAATTCAGAGAGTCTCCAAGGTCACTTCTAAGGGGAGAATTTGAAGCAGATTAGTGTGAAATACTTGAAATGTTGTTACTTGTCAAGCTCTCTTCTTATGTGGCAAAGTATGCAGTAATTTGTATGCATTTTGTGTGATTATAACTGGCTGATTTTCATTAATTGTTAAAGTTTTAAATACACTCCTTCCTGATGTGTGATATGCAGTTTCATTTCTACTTTGAAACTTTGCATTATTTAGATCTATATTACTTGTTGAAACAATGTAATACTAATTAATGGTGGTTGCTTTTGGACTTTTAAACACTCAATTGTACTTGAAACAGAAGATAAGCAAAATAACTTTAAAGTATTTCTCTCTACTTCTAGTACCACAGAAATTAAAAACATTACATGATAAAAACATTTAGACTTTATCAAAGAGGGGCTATCAATGCAAATAAACACATGAAAAGCTGACTAAAATCATTAATCATTGTGTTAATACAAATCAAAACCAAAATTAAATAACAGTATGCATTATAAGAACTGACAAAATAGTTAAAAAAAGGATAATGCCAAGTGTTTATGAGAATTCAGAGCAACTATAATTCTTATACCTAAGAATTTATCCAAGAGAAATATTTCAACACAAAAGCATGCTATAAATATGCATAGCACCTTTATTCATAATTTAATTACCCAATGCATAAACTTATCCAAAGTCCTTAAGCTATTGAATTGATACACAAATTGCCATTCATGTATGCAACTGAATGTTACTCAGCCATAAAAGAGACTGATGGCACATATCAATATAGATTAATCCTAACAGTATTAAAAATATTCTTTTTTTCAGTGCTGAGTACAGAACCCAGGGCCAGGCACATGCTAGGCAAGTGTTTTACTTCTGAGCTATCTTCTGAGCCCTTAAAAGTATTATGCTAAGGAAAGAAGCCAGGATTGAAAAAGCTATATGCCCTCTGATTCTATTTATATAACACTTGTAAAAGATAAAAGTAGCTCCGTGATCAGTGAGACCTGGGGAAGAGGATCAACTACAAAGGGACATGCAGAGCTTTTGCAGGTGGTGCAATATTCTATACTGTGATTGAGGTAGCATTTCATGAGTTATATACATTCGAAAAAACTGATGCCTTTGCACACCTAGAAGATTGTGAATGACATATGAAAATAAGACCCCAATAAAATGGATTTTAATTGAAAAGCTATATATATATATCATTGTATATTTTTAAAATGTAATTTGTTGGTTTAAATATCACCAAGTACACTCTAAGAGTGTATTTTGGGCTGAATAGTCAATGACCTCACTTTAGACTGCTCAAAAATATGTAAGCTTTCAAAGAACCTATCACGGAAGAAAGACTGTATAACTTTAATATTAGGACAGGGGCTAAAGGAATTAGAAAAAAGTTTGTAATTAAATATTAGAAAATTAAATTTAAAAAATGAGATAGAGTCAATAGGCCTAAACACATCCTTAGGAAAAGCCATGCCTGGACAACCCAGATGAAATTGCAAGAGAATTGGGCCCAGAAGATTATAATAAATTTATATGTAGCATGTCCTTCAGGCATTTCTGTTGTAAGCGAAAGGTCACAAATGCCTCAAGGCATCCATGGTGTGTTCATGTTTCTTCATGCATCTCTATGGCACTGTTGTATATCATCCTAAGGGAAAAGTTAGAAAGGAATCATCTTTCTTTTTGCTCCTAAGTAGTTCCTTCTGGAAAAATCTCTCTTTTTTTCTGCATAACACGATTCACTAATTTCCTCAGTTTTAGTGTATTGGTGGCATATATAATCAAATTTTGTTTAGTACTATCTTTTCCTGTTTTCATGAAAAACAACAATGAAAAGAAATCTGTTTCACTTCACTGATTTTATTAAGTACATCTGTGATAACCAAAAGCAGGAGTCTTTTATTTAGATTACAAGTAAGCAATTTTTTGAAGCAGTGTGTACCAGAATCCTATCCTGATAGTTTATCTTAGCTCCCTTGTATATAGAAAGTAAGTGAAATATGAGAAAATGAAGTATATTCTATGTTGGTAATAGTGTTGACTTTATATAGGATAACTTCAAATAAAGTCGATAACTTGGGCGATTTGCTGCAGGAGCAATTTGAGATAGCATGAGCTCACTGTTGAGCATTTCTAAATGATTCTGAATGATTCCCAGCATGGATCTTGTGTTGAAATGAAGTAAGATTTGCTGAAGCACCTAAGCAAAAAGGGAACCCATAACCTTGGAATAAGATTTGTAGATGACATATATTCTGTTGCCATTAGTGCTAACTAAAGGCGAATTTTCCCATCAGTAATCCATATATATATGTATATGTATCAGACATTAGAAAAATTACAATCCATATTTCAAGAGGGTAGTGATGACACTGGTTTTCAAATATTGTATCTAGTGGTTAAAGAAGCAGAAACTGAAAATCTCTGCCTTCTTTTAAATTCTCACTTTGAAATGTATAAGCCTTGGGACCTTGAACATGCTATCCATTTAATCTCTATGTTGTGAATTTCTCATCAATAAAATGAAAATTATCATAATACCTATACTTTCTAGATGCATTCTGATTATTAAAGTTAAAAATCTTGTAATTCAAACATTGCTTGGCCCGGAGTAAGCATTATATAAATAATAAATAAAATGAGGTGCAATGAGATGATTTTGGTTAAAGAAATATTTCTTTTCTAGATACCTTGTATTTAGGTAGGACAAACTACATTTGTCCTTTTTCAAATCATCATTGAGATCTGGTTTATATCAACTACAAAATTATATTATTATTAAGCACTTGCCATAGTTATGCCTATAAATTTATGAGGTTGGTGAGAAAAATGCCACACTGGAATAATTTCATACTTGCTATTGATAATTCAATAAACAAATATTTCTGAATTGACTTATTTTGAGTTTGAGATAGTGCTAGTGGGTACTGGAAAAAGAATGATTTTATATGATTTTATATTTATTGGAGTAAACTGAATGTTTGTACAATATGGTTGATGACTAATGCAAATTGGAAAGTGGATAGTTCCATCGGAATAAGAGAGAAAAGAGTGACAGAGGTTAATAACTTTTCCATTGTTTGGAAAAATACAAGACAATTGACTCATAAAATTGGCATTTTTATATAAAATAAACATTATTGTTATTCTCCTTGAATATTTGTAAGCATATCAAATCTAATTTTAAGGCCACTTTCTGCAAGTCACAGAACTCCTCAAGTCATAGAGCCATACTCAGACTGCTCTGATTCCAAAGCCTGTAGCTTTACACATAAAAGGATAACAAAGAAAAAACAACTTGAACTTCTGTTATTGACATTGCTTTTGTTTAACTTCTGTTATGCCTGATTTATTGATCCTCGGTTATGAGAGAGTTTGTTTCATTCCATTTTCTGCAGATATGGCAGAATATTATAAACTTGGTAAAGCACAACCAACACTAGTTTATTTGGCTCCTGGTGTTAGAGGCTGGGATGTCTAAGATTCAAGGGGTAGATGTAGTGAGAGATTTCTTGCTGTGTCACAACATGGCAGAGAGGCAAGGAACACCGAAGAGACAGAGGGTGGGAGGAAGTGGCGAGAGAGTTCACTTTCATGCAGTTGGTCCTTCAATAACTGACCCACCCTCCCTTCCTAAGGCAATCCATTGATAAAGGAGGAGCCCTCCTGAGTTAATCAACTCCTGTATGTTCCATCTCTTAAAATTACCATGCCAGTCAATTTCAGCATAAATTCAGGAGAGAAGTTTCAAACCGCAGCAGTAAATCTCTCTTCAGTATATGAATTTCATTATATGAAACTATGATAAAATTAATGATGAAGCACACTTTGCAATAACAAAACAAAGATTGAAATTAATCTCTTCTGATGAGTTATTATGGTAAAGTATATTTCCTACAGATTGTCAGAAATGTTAGAATAAATAAACTCAGTACCAATTTTACTGCTTTACTATAAAATAATTTCATTTTATAACATATAAATAGTATATTTGATAAAGAAGAAGTAATAAAATGAGGTAATTACTTAAAGATCTTAATGAAGATATGTAAACAAAAAAAAAAAAACCTTTTCAATGAGAATTTACTTCCTTTTATCCAAGGATGTCAAATAACCTATTCTATCACCATTGTAATAGGGTTGTTTGTTTTTCCTCCAACAATGAACCTTTATAATTAAGCACCTACAATGTGTAACATGTTATGTTTTACCTATGTATGTATATCAAAAAGAAATGTAGCTTTTTTTTTTCTTTTTTCTGGTACAACTATGCCAGTTCTCTTTAAGATGATACACACTTAACATCTTGCCAAAGGGGTTTCCATTTGTATAAAGCTTAAAATAAATGAATAGTATTTCTGTAAGTAGAAATGGTGAAGGAAGACATTGCAAAAACCCAGTGGAGCACAGCATGAAAATCCAGTTTATTCTTAAGAGTATGCATATGAAATGGTTGTCTTATTTTTCATGTGACACAAACTCCATCATACCACTAGATTTTTCTTTGCCAAGCACAAATTTCAGTGTATTTCTCTCTTCCAGTGAAATAAAAAATGCACCCCCCTGAATATGTCATAAAATCTACATTTTCAGGATTGTAACCAAGATAATATACTTATCTAAAAGCTTACAAAATTTTGACCATATTAAACCAACAATTAGCATAAAGATAACTTCTTAAAAGTCCTAGTTCTGGTGCATCTACTGATATGGTGACAGTTATTACCATTATTACCATCATTACCATCACCATCATCACTATCATCATCAATAACTAGTAATTTAAAAGCCCTACTCAATGGCAGGCATAATTATTGGAATTTTACATAAAATATTGCATTTAACAGCCACGCTAATCTCGAAAATTGACTATAAAACTTTTTGGCAAATGATAAATTATCATACATAGCAATTAAATGGTTGACTTCAGTTAAATCACTATTAACTGAGGTATGAAATATTTTAAAAATCACCATACTCACGATCTTTTGGACTTGGTCATAAAAAGAAAATTGAAACTAGAGGTAGACATCCTGAGCTAAATTTAACTTTAGCTTCTTAATATTCATATGAGTTTTTTAGGTGATTTACAGCATCCTGTATAGTTTGATAAGCAATTTACAAATCAAAATATCTTTGGTTTTTTGGTTTTTCTCTCTCCTTCCCTTTGTTCTGCTCATTCAAGTTTTTTCCTACAATAAGCATCTTAAATCCCTACCATCATTTCTTAGAGAACATTTTTGTTTTCTCTGGATTCTATAATCTTACCAGGGAACAAGGAACTGGGGTTATTACTTTCTTTGATTTTGACATTTTGCTTGCCTGAACTAGATGACATTGGAGTTTTTATTGAGGTCACTGCTAACCATGTCAGATGGTTGGCTCATATAAACTCTCAGTCAAGTGAACTCATCACACCTGATCCCTATGGACAAAAGCAGGGATGAGGTGAAGAGTAAAAATGGGTTCTTCCACTAATAAGGACTTTCACATTTGAATTCAATTTCCAGATGCTGTTTGTATCTACAAGACATTTGTTATGCCATAGCCTCCTATATATGTTAATTTTCATTATTGGTATACTTACACCTGATACTGTCACATAATTTAACATTTTACTGTGTAAATTTTAAAAAAATGATAATTTTAAAAATCCAAATGTTAAAAATCCAAATTTACTATCAACTACAAAAGTCTGATTTTTGTTTACTTCCATTTTAAACCTTACCAAAAGTCACTAAGACGTAAAGAGAAGTATCAGGAAGGTGGGCTTCTTAGACACCTAAGCTCCTTTAGTATACATCACTCTCAGCATCTTATTTTCTATTAAAGAAAATCCAGGATAGTTTGAGGACCAAACGCAGACTAATCATCATTATGAGATTTTCAGCTACACTGTCCAGATAAGTACGGGAAGTTGCAGAAGCAACTGTCAAGATAATGTTTCTGGACTGTGCAAGTTCTATCCAGATTTCAGTTGACATTAGTGTGTTAGCCTTAGGGCTGTGCAGTGACATTGAGTACCATTGGTAGGCCAATTCTCAGGGGTAATACATGAAACAAAGAACAATATTAAAGAGAAAGATATTACAGAGAAGCTGGAATAAAAACCAAAGGAAATGATAGGGTAAGAAAAACATGAATAATTTCTTATGGTAGATCCACTGTCTTTCCCATTTGGAGGCTGATAGAGATCATAATTTCCAGCATATTCAGATAATTTTAACCTATCTTCTGAAAAACTTTTAATATATAACCAAAAATTTGAAGGTATTATATCAAGTATTCTTATCTACATGTCAAAAACATTATTATTAGCCATGAAATTTGATAGACTTTCTAAGTTCCAAATATAACAAACTGAGGATTTATTTTCCGCATTTTAAGTAACCTTGAAAATACATGGCTGTCTTTTATATCATCACCCAACTTACTAACATTTCATATTAGTGAAAAACTGACAGCTATCCTACTCAGGAAATGTGTCAATATTTAGTGATCTTAGCAAAAAGCATATAACAGCAATTTAGGTTTGATGTCCTGCAGCCAAAGAAACTAATTTCTCCATCAATATTATAATGCTTGCTACACAGGAAATATAAACAAAATTAACAATTTACAGAAGACTTTATAATCATCTTTGTTATTATTATCCATATGATATTAATATTAATACAAATTTTATTAATGACATATTACTGCAGCCTTGGTACTCTGCTGACTTGTAAAACTCAGTTTGACCAGAACTTTTCAACTGACAATTTTACTAGCAAAAGTCCTAAACTAGGCTTACCCCGAATATAAGTATAAAGTTAACCTGAACTGAAGGGCTATGCTTTGTTGTCTAAACAAAGTGGCAAAATAGTACTTCTCAGCGTTTGGTAGTCTGTATGTGGAGACCAGGTTGTATACATGGATCTATTGTAGATGAACATTCTGGGAAATGAAATGCCATTGTACTCCATCCAGGTGCCACTAGGGACACTGGTGATGGAACAAATTTTGTTTCCTATTACAACAAAGGAGGACACATACCATGAGGAACAGTATTTCAGATGGATATAATGAAGAGCTGATAACAGTTGGGTAATTTTAGGCTGATTGAGGAGGTGAAGGTTAGCTGTGGGTTGGGTTTTGACAGAAAGTGGAGGGCAATTCCATGTTTGGACATCTCCATAGATCTATGTATAGCACAGTCTAGAGCCACAACAAAGTGTAGTTAGTACAGAAGTAACAGTCATTCATTTAGCGAAAAAGTGGACTGGTGAGTGGTTTGTAGTTTTTACAGTGACACCGTCTGGAGTGAATATTCTGTGAGATGATTAATATCCGACAGGAGAACATATGGCTTAGCTGTGAATCAGATGGTGTGACGTTACATTGAGACTGAATGCTGGAGTCACCTCGGTTCAGTTGTCAGGATGCCCTTCTTTCCTATCTCCATCATTTCCTCTCTCCCTTTTAGTTGTTTTCTCTTTCTTTTTCTGGGAAGAACTTCTGGCTTGATACTCTTTGGGTTTTGGTGTGATGACTGTTAAAATCTGAATAGCAGAGGCTCTAGGTCCCTGTTTTCACACCCTCACCAAGAGGTGAGAACAAGATATTCTTAGTCCATATATTCTGCAAGGTTCTGCCTAAATTCATTAGAAAAACAAAAACAAACAAACAAACAAAAACCCATAAAACAGTCATATAACCTCCTCTTATGGAAACCTCTGTCTACTAACACTATAACCTGCCCTTAAGTCCAGTGCCTTTGCTTTCTTAGTCCTTAGCACGAAAAACTCCCTCCCACCAAGCCAAAGATGTATAAGGCTGTGCTCAGAAAACTTCCTTTAAAGGGTCAGACAGTAAATATATCAGGTTTTGTGGATCAAATAATTTCTAAAACAATTATGAAACTTTGCTGTCAAAGTCCACAAAGCAGCCTCAGAAGTTTGAAAACAAATAAGCTGTATTCAAAGACAATTTTATTTACAAACAAGCAGAGGGCCAGTTTTGGCATGTCAGCTAGAGTGTTCAGAACTGTATAAAGCAAGAGCAGCTAACCTTCTGGTCATACTGCCTAGTTTTATCTGTGAAATGTGATGACACAGAACCAAACCAAATGCACAAGTTTGCTGCGACTGTGCTCTTTTCATCCTACCACAAAAAATATCAAACCCCAATCAATGAATTACCACGTGTAGATTTTTATGAGAACATCTGCAAGGACTTTATAACTGTCTCTTTAATGTAGATTCCCATTTAGGGGATTTCAAGCATCCATTCAACCCTAGACTTCATAAAAAAAAAAGCTAAGTTACAAACATGTTCTTCAAACAATCCACATCTAAATATTTAAAAGTAATTTACTATCTACTTGGTGTTTTCTATTAGGCTTTTTTTTCTTTTTTTTTTTTTGCTGTGGATGGAGGGATTATGATTGAACTCAGTGGCACTTTACCACTAAGCCACAATCCCAGCCCTTTATATATATATTTTTTTGTTTATATTTTTATTTCGGTTCACATTAAATTGCTTAGGGCCTTGCAAAATTGCTGAAGCTGGCCTTGAATTTGAGATCCTCCTGTCTTAGTTTATTTAGACCTGTGCCACTGCACCTGGTAGACTTTGTTTTTAGGATGGAAATTCATTCAGGTAATTAATGCCATAAGTATTAGTTAGCCATGGAATGTGAGAACGCATGTGGAGTTCAGGGGAATTTTTATAATGTACTTCACATTAGGAAGTTAGAACTGGAAAGTGCTTCAGGATTTGGGACATGGCTGAGCCACTTGTTGTTTTTCTTCTGTCTCTTAATAAGATTTAGTACTGTACTTTCTCCAATTCCATTGCTCTGTCCATCCTGCAACATATTTTTTCCTTCACAACTTACTATTAACTATATATTTTCTTTAACTGCCTCTTTGACCCTGTGGATGCCCCTCTCTTTCTCAAGGCATCTCAGTGCTATTCCTACAATCGTATCTTTAGTACTGTACACATTTCCTTTTCAGAGTCTCTGGAGGAAGACAAACTGACAGACCTTGAACTAATTGTGAAAGAACCTTTGTATCTGCATTTGATTTTGTTTTTCTGCATTTCTTTTGTGTCTGTGTTTTGGGTGTCTAAATGACTCACTGATGTTGCCTTCTTTCCATGTTCACAGGATGTTAACATAATCTGCATAATATGTCAAACTATAGAAAGTGAGTAAGTTAATGAAAGGAAGAATGAATGAAGAGTTGGATTTCTGAAAATATGAAGAAGAGAGCACTGACTTTTTTTTTTCAGTATTAGGGATTGAATCCAGGGGCACTCTGCCATTAAGCTATATCCCCAGCCCTTTTTCTTTTCTTCTTCTTTTATTTGTACCAATAATTTATTTTTAAAAATTTATTTATTTGTTCTAATCAGTTATACATGACAGCAGAAAGCTCTTCAATTCATTATCCACAGATGAAGCATTAGTTTTTACTTCTCTGGTTGTACCCCAAATAGGGTCACACCATTCCTGCAATCATACATGCTCTTAGGGCAAAGATGTCTGTCTCATTCCACCATTTTTCCTAGGCCTATGCCTTCTCCCACTTTGCCCCATCCAAAGTTCCTCCACTCATCCCATGCCCCGCTCTGTCTTTTCTTTTGAGACAGTGTCTTGTTAAGTTGCCAAGGCTGGCCTCAAACTTGTGATCCTCCAGTATGAGCCTTCTGAGTTGTTTGGAGACATAGTTTCAGTTAACATTGTTTGGTAGTAAAAAGAGAAGGCCGCGAAATTTTATTTGCTGAGAGTTTGTTAATGGCCAGAAACTTTGCATGGTACATTTACATGTTCTGTATATTAACATCTGTGGATCCCTGTAAAGGTGATATAATCCACAGGGGTTTTGTTGAATAAATTGAAGTTAAGGGTAGAGTTAATAGTAGAGTTAAAAGGTTGTCCTATGTCTATAGTGTTTCTAGATTTTCTCATAAGCCAGGAGGAGTAGAAGCAGCAGCAGGGATTTATAAAAGGGATATTCCCGAAGCATTTCCCTAGAGTACTGGAGATCAACATCAAGACAAGATGAGAAGTTGGTGTAGAGTGAAGCAATCTCTAAGTCTGTTTATGATTTCTGATGCACATGCTACCAGCTATCCTCCCTGTCAACAGATAATCCATGGTTCTCTTTGGCTTTCAGTGTCACACTGGTAAAGCTAAATCTTGTGGCTTTATTGCCAAAACTTGAAACAAAATTACATAGCAGGTAAGTTTATGTCTTCTCACCTACGCTTCCAAATATCACTCTTAGTTCAGTGTCTTAAGCTGCCTTGTAGATGTCCTAAAACTCTACCTAGATATCACCTCTAGGGTCTTCTTTCTAACAATTACCTGCGTTCTTAAATTACCCCTTTATATTTGCCTTTGGGGCTGAGATGGGAGCACCAACTAATAGTGTAAGACCCATTACTGAGGGTCTAATACTATTCAATATCAACATTATTTTTATAGCTTCTTAGGGAAAAAGTTGATACATTCAACTAACAATTATTAGAAAGACTGGAAACTCATTTGCATGTGGCATTCTCATGACACCTGAACTCCTTAGACTTTTCCACTTTCTCCACTGCTGGTGCAATACAACAAGGCTGATGGGAAGTTACCAATTCCATTTCTTTAGAATGTGATATGTCTTAAAGAGGAAGCAGTTGACTATTAGTGGAAAATCTATGTAAGGCCAAAAACCATGAAAAAATAGGCAGGTCTGCAAAATAGTTGTAGTGGAGAACATTCACAAAAAAGCATTGTAAGCCATTTTGCAAGAACACTGTGGTGAGAGATTGCCTGCTCCCCAGAGGTCACAGATTCTCTTGTATTCTTCATCATAGGGATTAAAACAAAACAAAACAAAACAAACAAACAAACAAACAAAAAAACAAAAACACTGTACTTACTGCTTTCTCAATTGTCTAAATCCTTTTATCTTTATAGCACATATGGCCTCCCAACCTGAAGGTGGTAAACACAGTTCTGATCTAATTTAATACCCACATTAGAGTACATTTTAAATATCACATCACTAAGTCCATAAACAACTTTGCTAATGTATGAGGTAGCTCAGTACTGCTCAGAACACATTACAGTTGCCAGCACCATAAAATCCCATTTACTTTTGCTTTAAAGTGTTTGATATTGAATTTGCTTTCCCCTGGACTATAATTAACAACATTCTGAATTGCTTACAAGATTCAATTGACTGACAATATTAATCACACATTCAGAGAGAAATTGGCTATTACATTTGATTTTTTTTCTTTCTTATGTGTTCTTTGCATCTAATCACTGATTAAAACTAAGGAAATGACCCTTTCACTATGCTCCATGGACATTTATTTTCTTGGTATATTTAGTCTATAAAGATTTTCGTGACTTCTATTGGGTCTGGACTCTAAATGTCTATAGACATGGAATAAAACTGAGAAAAAGTATTTCTTGTCAAGAGGAACAGTTTATTCCAGATAATTAAATCCAGGAATGTTCAAAGAAAACACAGCAAGGAGCATAAATTAGGTTCTACCAAGGGATGTAGGTCGTTCCTCATGAATGGATACTGACAAAACAATTTTGTGGGAAGCTTTGAAAAGTCATTAATAGTTTTGAAAGTTTAGAAAACTAGCACATTTTGTAAAGGAAAGCGACAAGATTCAGTTCTATGTTTTCAAAAGTGCACTTCAGACATCCATAGATATTCCATTTTTATGTTTGACAGTATCTTTGAGCCTGCATCTAAAATTTATGTGTGTATGCTATAGTAACACTAGGGGAGATTTTCTTCTTTACTTGTTTGCATTTGTCTAAATGCCATTTGGATAAGTAAAGAATGAAATGTAAATATCATAATAGACAAAATTTATAAAACAAAGAGACCTCCTCAGTGATTAGAGAATCTATTCATTATTAATAAATATTTTATAGAAGTGTGTGTGTACATAGTCCTGGAGGTACAGGTAGACTCTGAGTTCCAGAAAGACAAAGATACTGTCTTATCACTGAGCTTAACTTTTTTCTTAGAAATAAAACATATTGGACAACAAATATTTGCTAAGGAAATCAACAAGTAATAGTAATTTAGGCTGGAGTTCCTAAATTAATTTTCATAGCATATTGCTACATATGCTTGAAAGTCAACAAATAAAATTAAAACTTCTAAAAATGAAACATGTTATAATAGTTAAGGGAGCTAACTGCAAAAGCAGATTGTTTGGGTTTAAGTTCAGTCTGATAGACCAGGATGTCAGACCAGGTCAGTAGATTTTTTTCTTATCTTTAAATTGAGGTAAAGGATAATACATAAATCATAGGGTGATTGCAGCATTTAAAGAGTGCCTGGATATGGTAAGCATTATATTAGGAGTTGTGACTGTTATTATTCCCTGATAACTTAACACCTAGACTCTGGGGGTAGGTATTAACAATTCATGAAAATATGTTAATGTGCTGATTTTTCCACTAACCTTACAGCAGCCTTAAAACATACATTTACTTTGAATGTGGAAACAAAGAAAAAGATAAATCTTGCAGGAGCGAATACAATGAGTTTTCCTATCTGTCTCTGCCTAGCCACCTTCCCTATCACGCTATCACCTGTCCACTTCCATCTTCATTCTGTCCCAATTCTCTTGATTCCCTACGCTCATGGATGGGCACCCTCATGCACATGAGCGTGCACACACACTCTTGAGATCAAGTGATTCGGCCTCTGTAGTTACTTGATTATGTCACATACTGAGCCCCCATTGTGTTTTCTTTCATCTGTCTTTTAATTTGCTGGGATGTCTGCATGAAAGGTCATAACTTGCCAATTTTCAAGCCACAGCTCCTATGGCCTATACTGTGACCTTGATCATACCAAGGTGAAACAGTTTTAACACTTTTTATGTAATTTAACACTTCGTATGTAGCTATGTTATGTTGCTACCATTATCATCTCTCTATAGAGAACAGAGATTATGCCTATGAATTTTCATGTGCTAGTGGATAAATGCTACCATGGTGCCTGGAATATAAATATATTAAATGAATGTTTGTTAAGTTAAAGACCATCCTTCCTTTCCTCTGCCCTCCTTTTCATCAGTCCTTCCTTTCTTTAATCCATTGATCTCTTCTCCATTTTTCTACTCTTCTTTCTCTAAATGAGCTCACCTACAATCATGAAGTGCAGTAAATAATGAAACAATATATAAAATATATAATATATAAATATATAATTATACATTTATATAATATATTAAATATTATATAAGTATATACTATATAAAATAGTTACTAATATTAATATTTTATTCCATAATAGTCAAATCTTATTTCACTTTGGGTTGTATGAAGATGAAAATGAGGAGTACAGAGCACAAATCAAACCAAACAGTATATACTAAACATTGGCAGTGATCCCCATTTATATATATATATATATATATATATATATATATATATATATATATATGAAAGGGAAAAAACACATTATAAGTTCTATAAAGTAGGGTGTATTCTTGTTTTATAAGCTTAAAACACATATAGTATAGATGTTGGCTTTTTGTATACAAGATCATTTTAAAGAAAATAATTATCTTAAAAATTTTCTGGTAATTTTAGCTACTAGATGCAATTAGATGAGAACGTCTCATTTCCTTATGAGTTCCATTTGTGTACACTTAATTTTGGCTATAGCATTTTGACTATAGCCTGTGTGTGTGTGTGTGTGTGTGTGTGTGTGTGTGTGTGTTTCTACTGATGAGAAGACAGTGCAAAGTAAGCAATGCACCTGAAAAATTGTGAAAAGTGGGATAATATTAATATTAATATGAATATGCATGTATAGAAGAATTATTTTCCTTCCCAAACTTATCTTTTCTAGTAAAAAATTAAATATTTGAAGAGTATCACTTCTTAAGACACACATATTATTTAGTTTCTTAATAAATATAAAATAAAATGAATGCTTTCTGGTAACATTCATCCACATACATTCTTATTTTTAATCTTACCCTCAATTGATATATTTTTAATGCAATTTAAAATATTAATTCATTTAAAGAGATGTTTTACACAAAAATATCAGACTGTCAGATTTTTGTTTCTCTTATGTGAAGAATAAACTATGATATATATATCATTGTTTGCATGTTTCTAAAAGAGTATAAATTCAAAAATTTCAATTATAAATTATTATTTTTAAGATAAATTAATTTAAAAATATTTCTAATTTTTGTTGCTGGTATCTGGTATCTCTTGTTGGTTCTGACTTCCGAATTATTTAATTTTTCTATTATATGAAATAATACAAAAAAACTCAGCAAAGCAGATCCTAGCTCATTAGTATGCCTATGAAAATAAACTTTTATGCTCTATTAAAATTTAATTTATTCTGGACATTGTTTATTGTGGAGGAGCCTATTAGTAGGCATGCAAGGCACAGTTTTTATATTGGCTTCTATTGTATGCACTTCAAGTGTCATTTAAAATTTCTCTTTTGTGTAGTTTATTATAAATAGAGTTATACAAGTGAATAATACTATATATTACCTGTGTAAAATTTTGCTGTGATTTATTTTTAACAATTTTAATGGATTTTGTTATTCAATTAGTTCAAAGTTCACAGTAATATTGAGCAGAATGTGCGGAGATTCCTCATAAACTCCCTGCTCCTGGTACCTCAACATTCCCTCCTAGAGTGGTACATTTGCCATGACTAATAAACCTAGTTTGAGAACCCTTTATCTTCAAAGTCCATTGTTTATATTAAGGTTCACTCTAGATATTGTATATTTTAAGTGTTTGGACAAAGATATAATGGAGTGTACCTCCCAGTATAGTGTGATACACAGTATTTTCCCGGCCTTAAAAAGTGTCTGTGTTCTGCCCATTCATCCACTCCTCTCTCTTCAACTCCTGACAACCACTAATATTTCACTCTCTCTATAGATAGTCTTTTCCCAAATGTCATATTATTGAATTCATACCTCATGTAGCATTTTAGATTTGACTTTCATTACTTCATAATCTTAATATGCATTCAGGTTTATTTTATCTCTTTCTTTGGCTTAGAAACTTATTTATTTTTGGTGCTGTTTTCATTCCAATGTAAGCTTTACAAATTACAAACATATTTATGTCCCATGGCTATAGTGGTTAAAAGCTTTTTATGAATGTAGACTAAGAGAAGAAAGAGTGAACTAATACATGTCCTAAATCACAACCAATTTAGAACTAAAATATTGTTAATAATTGTACCTTTCTTTTTAATCATTCACAAAGGATAATTTAATAAATTATTTCCCAACTATCAAACTAGCTAAAATGTTTTCAGTCTTTTGGAGATGTGTTATTGTTGGTTGGATTCATTGCAATTTATCAGAAGAATTCCAAATGGTCCAACAAAACTCCACTTCAGTTTGGAATCTTGTGTGGAATGGTATAGAAATTGAGAGTTTGCATTTGAAAGTCTTTCATATGAACTTGACAAAAAAATAAATTTATATTGATTAACCCTAGTAGTAATAAATTTGGGGGTTTATGTCATATATCTTTGCTTTTACTTTATTTATGTTAGGAATGATTTTATTATATTATACAAAAGGTTTATTATGGAGTTTATTGGAAAAATGAAACTGTTTTTTTTATAAGAACTAGTTTTTGAAGCATTTACCCTTAGTAAAAACCTATACAGTGAAGATAACTGAATTTAAAAATTAAAGGAAATGAACAAGATTTGGAATTCCTTTCCTTGAAATGTTTGACAATTTAAAACATGATGTATTTTATGCCAAACGAGGAAGAATGTCTGCTTACCCTCTCTGATTGTAAGCCTCTAAGATGTCCTCAAGTCATTTTCCCATGCTGTTACTCATGCCTTTTTGTTCCAAGTTTGAGCCGGATTAGGTGGCTTTCTTCTGACAAAACCAATGCACTAGTGATGGCAAGCCATTCTGGAATTAGCTTGGGGAAAGACCATACTTTATATTGCCAATTCTTTCTCACTTTGAGCTGCCTGGGGACAGGCCAGTGTGGCAAGGAAATGGAGCTGAATCAGTGAGGAACTGAAACCCTCAATCCAAGAGTCAGTGAGAACACAATCCTACATAAAATGTGAAAAATCAGATGATGATCCTCCCTTGGGCACAATTTAAGACAAGAAGGCACCTTTTAGAGGGCACCTTAGTTTCAGTGTTGTAAGAGCCATAGAAGCAGCAGAACGCTCAAATGTTTGATTTTCAGGAGCTAGATGGCAAATCTTTGTATTTCCAAGATGCTAGATATTATTATGCAGCGATAGACAACTGGTATACCCTTCTTAAAATAAGGTAATAGCTTGCTTCTACTAGTGCACAGAGAACCAAGTGGATTCCTGGGGACCGCTTTTTACCTACCATCTTTCATATAATCCTTTAATGATGATTGAAACATTTATCTTTGACTTTGATACACTAGACTATCTTGAAAATTAGTGTGTTGAATAATTTGGTAGTATTATTATTTCAATTTTTTGATATATCTGAAACTGAAGCTCAAATATTGAAACAAACTTCAAGATATAACTAACCTTTTATGGGGGGAGGGAGGTACCAGGGAATGAACTCAGGGGCACTGGACCACTGAGCCACATCCCCAGCCTTTTTTGTATTTTATTTAGAAACAGGGTCTCTGTGAGTTGCTTAGCACCTTGCTGTTATGGAGGCTGGCTTTGAACTCGCAATGCTCGTGCCTCAACCTCTCAAGCTTCTGGTATTACAGGTGTGTGCCACCATGCCCAGTTTATACTTAAACTTTTGAGTTGATCAGAGGTTCAAGTTGAAAGTTGTTTGTCTATACAGTGGAGAAGAGGAAGAAAATACAATATTCCCAAAGCAAAGTTCTAGAATAAGAATAAATCATTCTTTAGTTTAAAGATTTTATATCTAAATGAACTATCTTTCATATTATCTTTTTTTCACATAATCCTTATCTTAGTCTACATTCATGAAAAGTTATCAATCACTGTAGCATTTACTTTATTGTCTGATTATTTCAGACAATAGCAACTGTGCATTAGAATCTTAATTTATACATACATGTAGAAGTCAAATAATAGCAACAGTGAAATTGATAAAAATTTGTCTTACAAATAAAAATCAAACTCAATATGAACAAAACAACTTCAGTTTGTATCTAAAAATAGATATGTTCAAAAATGTATTCTCAGGCATTAACCACAATAAAGTTCTGAAAGGGAAATAATAAGAGCTCTCCTGTAAATATATCTTACTCACTACTCAACTGATACAGAAGCTTAAAGAGTTTATTTTTTGCTGCTAGAGGGAAAAAACGAAGCCTAAGAATACATTCTTGACTGAGTAATGAAATAACTAATGTATTTTATTTATTATGATCTCACATTTTAAAACAAAAAATAAATATTATTTTGCTTTCATTTGCGATGACAATTTTTCTATATTTTATTTACTATTTAGTTTATATTTTGATTAGCACTTCATATTCATTAAATATAGGTGCTAATTGTTATACTCAGTTTTTGTGTCACTGTGACCAAAATTTCCAACAAGAACAACTTAGAAGAGATAAAGTTTTTTTGGTAAAGCTCATGGCTTTAGAGGTCTCAGAATGTATGTGGCCAAATCCATTGCTCTGAGTATAATGTAAGGCAGTACAACATGGGGTAAAGGTCCAGGAGAGAAAATATATTCCCCTCATGGAAACAAGCAAGGAAGCAGAGATAGGGAGGAAGAGGCTTTGGGAAAGATACATCTTTCTAGAGCATACCCCTAGTTACCCAACTTCTCCAATCATGCCCCACCTACCTATAGTTACCACTCTGTTGGGCCATTCAAACTAGGATGGACTAAATTAATTACAACTCTCATAATCTAATCATTTTACCTCTAAATATTCTTGCATTAACAGGAGTTTTGAAATACAACACATACCCAAACCATAGCGTTTTACTCCTGGCCCTCTCAAAGTTTAAGTCCATCTCACATTGCCAAGTTACAAAAGTCCTATAGTCCTAACAGATCTATTATGCCCAAGTTCAAAGTCTCTTCTGAGACTCAAGGCAAACTCTTGACTATAAGTTCCTGTAAAAAATCAAAAACAAATTATATATATTTAATATATACTTCCAGACAGAAAACATTCCCATTCAAAACAAGGAGGAATAGGGGCATATGAAGAAGGGATGTGGCCAATGCAAGACCACACATTTGGTAACTCTATATATAGCTTCTAGGATTAGTGGTTGTGAGATGTCATTTCCAAAGGGCTTGGGCATCCCAGACCCTTTGGCCTTCCCTACCACTTTGGCCTTGCTGGTTGGGGCACACATGAGCTTTATTTGAACCTAGTTCTCTCCACCGCTAGCATTTTTTTTCTCACAAAAAGTTCATGTACCTGGCATTTCTTAATTCCTGGGGTTTCCTTTCCAGTTTTGACTTCACCCTCACAGCTTCATGTATCATGCTCTTGGGAGAAGCCCTTAGGGACTTTGGCACTACTATAATTTGCATATTTTCCATGAATCCCTAACTCTGGCACCCTGCATTATGACACAACCAGAACCACATCAATGATTGCAAATTTGTTGCCAACTTGTGCTATTCCTAAGCACCTTGGAATTATGGCTCCAGTGGCCTCTGATTTCCTATGTGGCTTAACATGGTAGAACAACTTCCTAGGCTGACCTTTGCAAGTATGGTGCCCCCATGGTATCTTCTCAAAGAATTTTTTTCTATTGTACCTTGGCATGTGAAGTAGATATGGTCTTGCAAATTTCTGAGAGCCTCTAGGCATATTTGGTAGTGTCTTTGTGAAAACTACTTAGCATCTCTTTAGGGGTTTAATCTCTTCAACAAGTATACTTTCCTTGGCCCTAGCTTTACATGCTCATTTCTGGATAAACTGCAAGTTTTAAAAAAATTTACCTCTGCTTTCTGCTCCAAATTCTCACAGTAAACTTGGTTGAAATCTGCCAGCAAAATCCATGCCACTATCTGGATGCTATGCTGCCTTGAAATTTCCTCTTCCAGATTAATTACTCCATTACTTTTAAGTTCTGCTTTCCACAAAGAACATGTAGACAAGTTCTTTGCTGGAATACAAGATGAGTGGTCTCTAGTCCAATTCTCATTTCCCTTTGAAATCTCATGAATGCAGACCATATTCTTACTGGCATTGTAGTTTTCTAAGCTCCCACTAGAATTGCCCATTAAGCTCCTCTTACAACATTCTAAAGCTTTTATAGCTTATATCTCTCAACTTTTCAAAATTCCTCCTATAAAACTGCTCCATATTCTTCTGAACCAATGGTCAGCTGAGTCACAGTACCAACCCCATTTCTAAATACCAGTTTTTGTTTTAATCTGCTTTTGGTTACTGTGACCAAAATAGCAAACAAGAATAACTTAAAGGATGCAAAGTTAATTTGGAACTCATTGTTTCAGAAGTCTCAGTCCATAGATACCCAACTCCATTGCTCTGGGCCCAAGGTGAGACAGCTTATCATGAGGCAAAAGCTCAGTGGAGGAATGCTCCCTTTATGACATCAAGGAAACATAGAGGAGGAGGAATGCAGGGAAGATGCATCCTTCCAGAGCACACCCCTAGTGACCCACCTCCTCCAGCTGTGCCCCAACTATCTACAGTTACAACCAATTCCAACTAGGATAGACTGATTTACCTCTGAATATTCTTGCATTAACACAGGAGCTTTGGGGAGAAAACTCCTATTTAGCCACAGTAGTTGTAATGCATTAAATATTTGTATATTTATACATTTACTTTTACTTACATTTGATACAATTAGCATTCTTATATTGACCTATTTAATATTAAGAAGAGATTCAAAACTTAGCAGTTATATACATCAAAAAATCCTATTATAAATACCAAAAGAATACAAAATAAACAAGGAGATATAGCTATTGTTATTTTGCTCCAATAACTAAACAATAAAAGGTTTTATTTACTAATCAGAGAAGTATTCTGGGATAACAGTTTTCTAGAGTTAAGAGGCACTTCAACTTCACCTTTGATTCTCATTTTAAATTGAGGATCATGAAATTGCAGAATACACGTTTGCAACACCTGTATCTTTTTTTTTGTATAATGTATAAAAAAGATCTGTAGAATCAAATTCTTTCTAGATTCCATATGATATATATATATATATGACAAATTTCTTGTCCTGAAAATATGCTCAATTCATGTCTGTGTTACATCCAATACTAGATGATATACTGATGGTAAAAAAAGGGAAATTAAATACTTGGAAAATTTATAGGACCTAAGATTTGAGTATTGAATCATATAGATTCAGAACATTAAACATCACCTCATAATATTGTTTTCCTCTGTGAAAATAGAGAAGGTTTATATTAAGTAATATTTTATTGCCTTTAATAAGCCTTTTTTAATGGGGACAGAATGGTTTAGAACAGGTCTTGTCAGTGAAAGAACAGAATATTTCAAGTTTTGCAGGCTTCTGCTGCGGTAAGTGCTACAAGTAGTCTGTGAAAGAATGGGTGTGACTGTTCCAATAAAATGACGGGCCTGTCCCACTGGTATAGTTTATGACCTGTGTGATGGAATGGAATGGTTAAGCATATGGATTCTGGACTATGTTTCTGGGGTTTAAATCCCACCTCTACTTATAACAAGTTATGTATTTTTGCAGATTTTTAAATGTCTCTTTATTTCACTTTTAATCTGTAGAATGGACATGATATTAGAATCATTTCCCTCTTACAGATACTACTAGGAACAAAGTGCTTAGAACAGTTTCTGTATAGAATAGTGAGCAATAACTTCAAGTCACTGTTCATCTGTTCCTTTATACACACAAGTGTCCTTATAGATATGATGAAGATTCCCAATATCCAAATGTCATTATTTTATCTATCAAGGCAAAGTTTCTTTTTTTTGTCTCTCTCTCATGTAAAAGGATCACAGGTTTTGCATATCAATATAAGAGCAACCAGTCTATAGTCTCCATATATTCAGAGGGATTATTACCTCAATTTACATAAATTTTCAGAGACAATTGAGGAATTGTCCCAATGGCACTATTCTTTCCACACAAATTTAATTTATTTATGTGTTTAGTCTGTGGTGAGTCAGGGAGCATAAAATATAATCTAAAAATAAAATGTTCACAAAAGCGTTATAAATGAGTTCTTTTGGATTCTAGGACACCACATGGAAAAAAAAAGTGAGTGCTACCTGGGAAGTAAATGTGACCCTTGGGGGCCTGAAACAGATAATTTGTCTCATAAAGATAATTCCTTTACACTCACATAAAGCTTTACTTACTCAATCTTCTGATCAAGTCATGTGTTAAGTATTTCACACAGAAGAGTTTCGTCTTTTGTGAAATTTATTGGATAAACTATTATGGTAGCCATTTTTTCCACAATAGGGTGACATGTGTAAATGACGCTGTTGTAATATATAACACCTATCAAAAAAAAAAAAAAAAACGATTTCCACTGCTATTTTGTAGCTTAAAAACTAGTAGTGAGTGCCTCATGATATAGCTGAGCTGTTGAATTATAGCATAGTAGTTTTAATATGGAAAATCTAAAGTTCTGTACAAAAGTGTTTGGGTAATTATAATCACAAAATACAGAAATTCCAGGGAAGCTTCACCCACCCCCTCAGCACAGATGCACACAATCACCATATATTTATTTCTGCATACATTGAGAAGATTAAAAATTATTTGTCAATAAGTAGAAAAATAGATTGTTATATTTTTCTTTGATTCTGGAAATTTGAATAAAAACTATACTGGTTGTAGAAAGTTTAAAAATCAAGGAGTTTTATGTCCTTAGTATTTTCCCCAAATATCCACATTCTGCGTCTTGGGAAAAAAACAGGATCTTTTACTGTGAAACCTCTGGCCTGGTCTTTTCCTGCCTGAAGAGGACTAAAGGACAGAAACACTCTACCTGGTTTACTATGTCCTATATGAGGAGAATTAGAAACCAGGACCCATTTTGTCTTTTCTAGGCTTGTGGAGAAAGGAATTGGGCAGTGGTAGTGATTGTTCAGAAGTAAGACTTAACCAAATAGAGTCCATTGGGTCAAGCTTGGGAAATTTGACAGGTAAGAGGATTGGATTCAGGGTACTCAGTAGGAGTAGAGGACAAATGAAAAGTCCATTATAAACTGAGTCCTTGGATGAAGAGGACAGTCCTTGAGAATTATGAGCATAGCACAGACTGATATTCATATTCAGACTCAAGTTGCTGAATGATTTCTCAGAATTTGATATGACTTTGAAAGACAAAGAAGGTGATACTTTATATACACTTGACTTCACAAATTGGGGGTGAAGGTAACATTGAGAGTACCAAAAGTTGTTTTCCTACAACTTAGTCTATATGTAATAATATTCCTCCAAACACACACCAAATATTTTTTTAAAAATTCCATTTTCATATAATATCAGTTTAATAAAAATGTTCAATTCTAATGTAATTATTAGTGAAAATTACTAGAATGTTTATAATTAGCTCGAAACTATACTGATACCTGACATACATTATCTAATTTAATCTTTATACACCTAAAGAACGTTATAGTTAATTTCAATTTTCAGTAAAGAAAACTTAACTGTGAAAATTGAGATATCAGATTATATAGGGTTCAAACCTAGACTTCTCAACTCCCCAAACCTCCCTCTTGTCCCTGATATCTTATACAGTCTTTGTTTTTGTTTATAATTTTTATCATTCTGATGCATTAATTGAAATGGTTAAGCTATAATTTGAAAATTTTACGGAGATAATTCACCTGTGAATCTGCTTAATTATTCATTCTCTCATTTTTGTAAATTTTTACTTTTCTTCTTGCTAACTCATTTGCAATTTGAGTTAATTTTTCTATTAATGAGATCAGTGATAAAAAAAAAAAACCTTGCTTTTGGAGGTATCCATTTTTGCAAAAAAGTAAAAAAAAAATGACACTTTAATAGTACATGTTTCCTGAAATATAATTCAAAAGTTTTGATATGAAGTATCACTCAATACTTCTGAGTAAACAATACAATATTAGTGGGATTCTATAAATCAGAAAAAATACTATGACAATGTTTATAAGAAAATACATTATTTTTCAGTATAGTATGTAGCTGATGTCATTACATTATGGGAGAATTTATTGCGAATATGCTCATTCCAATAATAAAGTGTCAATATACATAGTTGGCAGTATAATAGCTGAATATATTTCTTTACTTTGTCTTTCAGACTAAATTTTTTAGGTTTCTAGAATCCTACATAAGATATTTTTAAGAATCTTTAAATAAATATTATCAATCTTTTGCTACATAATTCTTTTGAAAAGCTACATTTGTTAAAATTTATCTACAGTGTGTGATGCCTCATATGAATCATAAAATATTATTTCAATAGTATTTAAATGTTATAGACAGTGAAATAAGCCTCTGTAATCAACCTGTTTATTTAGTACATACATTTATTTATGTATTAACATCTATACATTTAATATATGTAAATAAATGTGTATATTTGTGATATGTATATATATATATATATATATATATATATATATATATATATATACACACACACACACATACACACATACATACTCACACATGAGGAAATTATATGCTCCACCTAGAACCACGTTAACAGATTTGTTTGCAATATGTATATGCTATATCAAAAATAGTTACTATTGGATAATCATCAATTTGACACATTTTATTTTCAAAGTGTGATTTAAAAAATATTATCTTTTTTTCATTTTGTGATTATGTAGTAATCATTCTACAGCTTAAACATACTTTATAGAAGTTTCTTAATACAAACTGTAAGATGGTTATGAAAATCTAAGACAACATTGTGTCCAGTAGAGTCCAATAGTGTAGTGTCTCTGTTTACTATTGTCTGATGCTTTCTTAGCAATTTCTAATCAAATATTTACTTCAGTAAAATTTTATTCCCCCTACAGTTCTTCATAGCCACTGGAGTAGCTTGAATGACATAATAAAAAACAGTTAACATAATGCGTAATTGTTACATTTTTATTCACATCTCTAGACATTAATGGTGCTCTTGGGTATCAAGATTCTCCTGTTCCCAAATGATCATTTATCAAAATCCATGCAGATGCCTAACAATCCTAACCTAGTTTCATGCCAATCTCCATAATTCCTTTAGACAATAAGACAGCTTATCTCAGTATGGAAGTAATAATGTGGACACAAATGAACCAAATAATTGATTATTGAGTAGAAATCTCTCATTTTGACCCTTTTCACTTAGTTATAACCAGTTACTATAATAGGAAACTAGTTCTTATATGAGTATACTGTTTACTCCTTCTGGTCACCTTCTCAAATACTTTATTTTCTATTGATAAGAAAACAAAAATGTAATAAAATGTTTATTTATTATATTCATAATAGCAAAATATTATAAATAATACAAAGGCCTCAAATATTAAATATAGAATAATATATATTCTATTATTAAATATAGAATATTAAATTCTATAGTCTCCATAGTTCACTAGTGTAAGATTTTAAAAATGAATTACAAGAATCCAGTTGGGACTGTCAAATCACTTAGGCTGGGATATAGCTATCTAAAACCTAAATTTTTACAGTTGGGGGCATTTCTTTCAATTGTTTTCTAAATCTTATTTATGACACATGAGGTTGCAAATAAATGATAGTAACTCCCATACCATGTTATATGTAACTATTGAATATTTTGAAAAAAATAGTCATATCAATGCAAAATGGTAAAAAAATGGATATGAAATTGAATATATAACATGATCTCAATACTATAAATCGTTTGTTAGTGGTAGCAGTCCTCTGTTGTAGGATCTCTTGATTAATTGTTTTTTCTGTATTTTTTAATAACTTTACACTAGTGGTCCTCAAATGAGTGATATTTTCCCCCTAGAGGACATTTGGGAATATCTGCTGAAATTTCTGATCGTTACAACTTGGGGGGAGAATCCCTACTGGTATTTCATGAGTAGATGATTAGGATACTGATAAACAGCCTACAATAAATAGAACAGTCTCCTTGTTCCCATCAAAACAAGGAATTTCTGGTGTGAAATACCAGTAATGTCAAAGTTGAGAAAATGTGCAATACATTAAATATATATTTTATTTAAAACTAGAAAAAAGACATAGCACTAAACATACAAATAAAAACAGTTTAATGAGTATACATATCAAATGTGCTTAGGCCAACTATGTTTTGTGAAAAATTAGTAATCATTATTTCCTCAAGCAAAAGAAATCAGCAAAAGTATAATATAATAGTAAATATATTAAATTCTATAGTCTCCGTAGTTCATGTATAAGATTTTAAATATGAACAACAAGAATCCAGCTGTGACTGTCGAGTCACTTAGGCTGGATTGTAGTTGTTGAAAACCTAAATTTCTCCAGTTGGGTTCATTTCTTTCAGTTGTTTTTTAAATCTCTAACAGGTTTATTTGGTATCTAAATTGAAGCCTGTGAACAACCAATTTTCACACACAACTTTTTGAAACAAAAGAAATTATGCCTGAATGAACATTTATATATAAAAAATCCCTTTATTTCTCATTCTGGCAAAATTCCTAAGATTTAATGAAGTGAAACCATTTAAAAAAAAAAAAAGTCTATGAAGTGAGAACACAAAGAATATGTCCAAAAAATAACCTAGTAGACTAACTACTTTGCTTTTGCATATAATGGTCAGGCTTCAATGTTGCCCTTGACAAAACTAAAAGAATCAGGCTCCTGTTTCTCATTTGATTATAGATTTTTGTAAGACTGTGGTCCCATATTAAACAAAAGTGATAGTGTTATTCTGAAGGAAGTTAATTAATGTAATTGAGGTTAAATTTTACCATCACATTCTTTTAAAATGCACTTTCATGTTAGAGGAATGTATGGATGTTTTTACAAAATGGAAAACCTACAGGATTTTGTCGGCAGTTATGATAATTGTGTTCAATGGTTCTACCCAGAGACCCTAACAAAGATGAACTGTGCTCTTCAAAGCATCTACTAAGTGTGAACAACTCCTCTATGCCAGATATTGTGCTGGTGTTTTACATATTTTATGACTATTCCCCAGAGCACCCTACTCAAGTAGGAATTATTTTTTCCCCTTCAGTCACGAGGGCTTGAAGTCTATATCATCACTTTTCCTAAAGTGATGCTGCTTGTAAGTGATTCAGCAAGACTTCAGGTGGAGTTGACCTATCTGCAGGTCTGTTACTCATGTGCTCCTGTCTAGCTTCTGTTTGGCTTCAGGAAAGACAAAGATGTCTAAGCCCTCTCCCTGCTGGAATGAATGTTAATTGTCATTCCAAACAGTAAGATGGAATTCAAAACAAAAAACAATATTCCATGAGTGTGTTATGGTCCTCAGATTAAGCTCTGGAACTCTTAGTGGAGTAATTTAATTTGTAAGCTTAGTTTTCCAAGAATTCTATCATGTTATAATTGTTTTTAGATAGAGATTTTTTAAAAGAGATTAAACAATCAATGTTTATTTAATTACCCAGTGGCATTATCCTCCCTTAATCTAATCCTGGATACTTTAGTGAAAAATATATTATTTTAGATTGCCGTCATTTGCCCTACTCTTATAACCCTATCTTAAGTTAAATACAAGACTACAAAGATGTTTTTATGCTATTTCTTTTTTTCTTTCATTTAAAGTAGGTGGGTGGAGTACAGAAGGTAGTAGGGAACAGTTATTCACAGTAATAAAAATCTTTGGAAACACACTTTTAGTTTTTTTTTAAGTAGAGAATGGTGTTTATTTCGATGACTAGAATCTGTGCTTTCTTTCTATTATAAACTGGAGAACATTAAAAAATAGGACAGGAGAAAGAGTCAAAGAATTTGCTTGGCCTTTTTAGATTCACCAAGTTCTGTATTTTTTCAGCTAAAATGGCTTGAATGAGTCCAAGAGTATGAAGCTAGGAAGTTTTTTAACCTCACCAGGATATGATCCACCTTTTTATTTCAGATGAGTGAAAACAGTATATTAATTTAAACTATGAATTTTTAAATCTACAATGAAAAATAGTAGGAATGAAGCACTTTTATTTTTCTTAAGGCTTTTAGAGTAATGAAGACAAGAAGTAAGATAGATTTAGTCCATTTGGCTTTGGTGTTTTTGTTCTTTTTAGCGTACATTGCCCTAGTTTTGTGTGGCACAGTAATTTTTAGTAAGTGTACAGTAAATATATTGCATCGGTTCTTTTCCACATTAAAGATTTAAACGTTAGCCAGGATTTAATTAGGTGTGCATTTTTTTTCAATTTCCCAATTGCATTTTGATGAACTCCTTAGATATTCAATTAACATGTGAATGATTTGCAGAAAGTATTTATACTCTGTGGGCTACTGCAAAAATCACTTGATATTTTCCTTGCTATATTAATGGTTCCATTTACTATTGTACTAGAGGGAAATGAAGTTGTATAATTGGAAACTGGTAACATACTTTATAGTTTATTAGCTTACAATAATTATCCGCATGTTATATTACACGTTGAATTGCAATTGAAATTAGTGCATTATAATATTTAGAAGTGACAACCAAAAAAAATAGTTTAAATGTTATAGTAGCCATTGACTTGCAATTAAAATGAGCACATTTAGTGAAAAGCTTTTCTATAATTTGTAAACAATGTGTTCCTTTTTGATAACTCTTCTTTTTCTCTTGTTCTTTTTTTTATTTTTATTTTATTTATTTTTATAATTTGCTGCTTGCCATTACAGGAAGTAGAGGTTTGTATACAGCTTCTGTTTTATATTTTATTTTTAGATTTTATATAAATCCTTACATTTTAATTACTCATATACACTCAATTCACATTATTTTCCTCCTTAGGATGATTATTTCCGCACTTGGAGTCCAGGAAAACCCTTCGATCAGGGTAAGAATTTAATTATTTAAAATAAAATCTTTATTCATAATCACTATAGTTTAAAAATGATATTTATTGGCTGCCTAGACTTTACGATATTAAATAAGAAAAGTTACATAAATGAAAAAAATATGCATCAATTATGTTTACTTCAGTATATTATAGTTAGAAATAAGCTAATCACATATCACGATTATGTCAGGATATCTTATATTTTTAGATGCATGTTTTAGATTACTGATTTGAGTTTTTGAACTTTACCACGGTCCATTTTTCTACTTAACATAAGTCACTTCATCTTGTTTCCAAGTGCCTGCACTGTGCAATAAATTCATTCGTACAAAATTTCAAAAAAAGTGGCTTTTCTTTCTCTTTTCTGTTAATGCAAAATATCATCTAAAACAGAGAGCACCGGTAATTAGATACGACTGAGATCTTAGCAAGACCCCAAAGGAAGAGCTTTATATTAAATTAAGTAAGATCTCTCCATTCCTGTAAACAGAGCTTGCAGTTCTGGCTAAGTCACCTTAATAAGGAAAAACAGGACAAATGGATGGTAATGGGAGTGCTTCTACATGTGCAATGAAAATGGAAACATCATATTCAATGAATTATAATTAAATAAGTAAATAAAGCAATTTGTTTACTAGACTCTTATGATACAAGATCTCAGACATTTTCCCTTTAAAGTTTAAACAACAAAAACAATTCTGCTTTACACTGGCTATCATATTCTTGCAAAGATAATACTGTATGAAATAGTACCACATATGTATTAATCAGTTTTATGTTACTATAATGACATGCCTGAGATGATTAGATTATAAAGGGACAAGGTTTATTTTGGCTTATGGTTCCAGTTCAACATTGAGTGGGCTCTTTCCCTGGGCATCTGGTGAGAGCAGTACATCAAGGCAGAAATACATATTGGACAAAGCTGCTAACATCAGGAGATAGGAAACAAAAAGAAGAGAAAGGAAACCAGGGTTTTACAATCTCCTTCCAGAGCACACCCTCATTGACCTAAGGACTTCCCAATAGTTCCACCTGCTAAAGGTTCTACACCTCCCAGTAGCTAGGGACTAAGCCTTTAATCCATGAAACTCTAGAGGATATTTAACATCCAAACCACTTCAAAATATAATTAGATATCTGTTAAGAATATGTAGGTAAGTGATTAAACGATTTATTCATAATGCATTATTAACAGGAGCTTAGTGTTTTTGCTATGCATACAAATTTTTGACTTAATATTTGGGATGAATGTTCTAAATCCAGCAGATATGAATGAGAAGCAACCTGCATGGACCTAGATAGAGACTGTCATCGCATTGACATTATTTTGAAATTGGAAACAGTTGTGCACATTCAATCCCCATTTTAAAATTAGTTTCTTATATAATTCATGCTATTTCATTATTATTATCTCATGTTATTATTTGAGGAATCTGCATTATAGAATGCTAAAAAATTAATTTTGACTTGGGTTTGCAATAAGTCAAGCCATTGTACTAAAAGACAGGCAATGCATTTATGTAGTTTCTTGGGAAATGAATTTTTATTATACAATCATAAACCTTGAAAACTGGTAGTAATCTATAAAATAGATGTTGACACTTAAATTTGCCATACTTGGTGCATCCAGTTATAAGAAAGATGATTTGATTTTTTCTTTCTTCATGTAACAATGTGTTGAATTATGACTTATCTTTCGATGTACTAAAATATGATTTCTACAGAAGAGGCTACTAAAACCAGATATAACACTGATATACTTTAATTTTCAAAGAAGCTTTTAGTTACCAACTTGTCACATTGTTGTATTTATTAGACAGAGAAATGTACATGATATGATAATACCTAATGTTTATGAACAGTACCCAATATTTATAATTACTGTTTTTGATACATATCAGCATACTTAATCAGAATTACCCTACAAGGTAGATGAGAAACTTAAGGTATCAAGTAGGTTTAAATACTTGCCCAGGTGATATGCCTACCAAGGGCAGAGTCAGGATTTGGATTTAGACAGTCTGATCTCTGAACCCTTGAACCCCATTCTCCAACTACTATGTTACAGACATGCATAAAACACTAAAACAAAATGATGACCTAATAATTGTTTATGTTATTAACATATAGGAATCATACATATTAACAGGGTTTGATGTGATATTTCCATACATATCCATACAGCACGAACTGATCAGATCCAACAATTCTTTTTTTTTACCCTCTTCTCCACAGTTATGATTCTTTTCATCAATCGCATTTCCACTTTGCCTTGTTTTTTTCTTTTTTCTTTTTTTTCTTTTTAGCCACTAATATAATAAAGGTGTTGGGAAACTATAATGGTTTCAAGTGTTTAAGTAATTTTGATGATGGTAATTCTGCTGCAAAATAAAACATACTGATGCCAAAAATAAATTGCTTTGGATTTCTCTGTGTTGAATTTTCTGTGCTATTACTTCTCTTCATTAGTGTGGTTAATCATGAGTTGACACAACAGAACCAACTGAAAAATAGTTTTAATGAGGACATGCATCTTCTTGAATAAGGCATACAAATTCTATCTTTACTATAACAAACTGAAGAGGAAGTTTTTATACATGAGCTTGAAGTGGTAGCATGGTACATATTTTAAATAATTTAGTAAATGCTTTGGATATAGATGCTGTAGCTTTTACGGATAAATATTCACCTCCCCTCCCCCCCCCATTATGGTGTTCACTCTATTTTTGTTGTTGTTGTTGTTGTTGTTGCATGGGTTAATAAGGGAGTATGACAGAGAAATCAGTGAAAATTTATTTGCAGTTTCTAACAGTTGTTTAGAGAATCTATTTGGACTTAAGTACTGGCTCTTCTTTGTACCTACCTGGGTGTGAACTATAATTAATAGATTAATAATCAAGAAGCTGAATGCAAACAGATACAACTATTTCAGAACAAATCTGTTTCATATTATTGATGCATGCCTCCTGCTCTTGTAGATTTCTGGGATATGGAATTAGGGACAGGAAGTGTAACTGTGCCTTAGGTGAGCATTTGGAGTTTAATTATGTGCTGAACTTCTAAACAAGGACCTCTCCAAGAAGGGCAAACTGACTTCTATTTGTCCATTGGTATGCATTTAATTCAACAAAAGTTCATTATGAGGAAGAAGGTAAGAAGACCATTCCTAAACTCAAGGTGCTAAAAATCAAATCAGGAGAGAGACAGAAGCATGGGCAGTTTACTTTGTATTTAGATGAGTAATTTCTTCAAGGATCAAAGGAGGGTTGGGTAAGAAGAAAAGTCCTGCTGTGTGGAAGGGCAGTTGTATGCTAAGCCATAAACTTACTCATTGTTTTGATCTTTCAGGATCAGTTTTAGGAGCATTATCTTCCTTTTTTTTCCCCCAACATTTGCAAAATGTCCCCCATATAACAATCACAGCCTGATGTGCTTGTGCCTCTGCAATCAATCTCTGGCTCAAAGCAAAAGTTGTTCATAGTATAATGGCTGTAATTATTTCCGAAATCAAAAAGACTAGTGACTAAGGAAATGCACCCCCAATTTATCTTCCTCTTCTTAAAATGCAGTGCCATGCTCAAGATACAGGTTATATAGATTAGAAATTATAGGCAATGACTCTGACTCCTTTGCCTCAAAGTTTCCTTTTTTATTCGTTTCCCATGTTCTTAGATGGTATTTATTGACAGGACCCTAAACAATAGCAAGGTCTGATCCATGCTTCACAATAGAGGCTTAGTGGTATCACAATGCTGCTTTGTTTAAGAGCGTTGGGCCTTTGGGCATTTTTCTAGTGGAAAAATTTGTATCCTCAAAATTGAAATTCAATCAGAGTAATATGATGCAATGATGATTACACTATTTTCTAAAAGAAGTATTTTCAAACATTTTAAAAAATGTGAATTCTGAACCATTATTTGATCTGAATCATTATTTAATCAAGCCAAATCAATTGATTTAGGATTTTTGTATCATTTTGGACAAATCCCTTCTTGGCATTCAAATGATAAAAGATATATCAATTTATGTCCTATGTAGGTCATATTGCATGTTGGCAAACTTTGGGTCATAGAAGCCCTCTGAATTTCTAAGGTAGATGTACTGTTAAATTATATTCAACCTAGAAACCAACATTGTATACTCAATTATTCTGTCAGATTTGGTACATAAGAACTGCATAGGATTTCTAAATGATATATTTATTTCCTCTTCTTATCCATTTCTGACTTCTTTATTGCATTGGTGACATTTAATTTATTTTGCACCTTGGTCTATAGAATATAGCAACCCAGAGTCTTAGATTGTTTTGGCCTATGCCAAATAGTGGTACCATCTCCATACAACCATAAAGATTATATAGAGATCTGTTTGTTTTGTTTTAGTTGCTGTTGTTGTTTTTAGTGCCCAGATTTAAACCCAGTGCATCTCACATGCTAAAGGAAAGTGCTATACTACTGAGCTCCATCCCTACCCTGAGATATGTATTTTTAATGTATCAGATTAAATCAAAATTAATAATACTTTATTTGGTTCATATCACAGTAGCCTACATGGGTGTGCAAAAGGAAGATAATATTTATTTCTTTTTGATGATTATGTAAGTTACTAAATTTTGAATCAAATTTATATAGCAAGGGTTTGCTCAAATTCACTTCAAAGCTATTAAATGATATATGGAATAATATTTTAAAAATCACTTATTTATGTATTAGGGTATTGTTGTTTTATATAGTTGTCAGATTCATTTTTTCATAATCATGGATGCATATAACATAATTAGCTCCATTTCAATCCCCAGTACTATTCCTTCCCTCCCCTCCTCCCTCCCCTAACTGCATTCATCTACTCTAGTGGTTTTCCTTCTATTAATTTTTAATTTGTGCATCATAGTTTTACATAAAAGTGGATTTCATTGTGACATATTCATACATGCACATGTCATATTTGCTCAATTTTATTCCTCAGTTTCTCCCCTTTCCCATCCCTCTTCTGTCCCCCTTGGTCCCTTTCCAATTCTCCATTACTCTCCTTTCTATTTTCATGACATCCTCTATTTTGCTTTACTACCTTATTTCTCTCTAGCTTTTGTATATGAGAGAAAACATCTTTACCTCAAACCTTGTTAATGAAGCAAAGTCAGTAATAAGTATTTTAAAATAAGTATTCCACATATGAAGTCATAGTTTTAATAGAAACCCTTCACTGACCAAAGAAGTGGTCCACAGTCATAGATGTATATGAGATTTATTGCAGTTGTTTAAAAATTTGTTTCAGTGTGATGTATTAATATTTTTATACAATTTATCTGGGGCAAAGTCTGGGAACTTGACACATGTTTGTATTTGTGTTTGATTTGTTTTGGATTTTTTGCTTTTTAAATATTTTAGTCAAAAATACAAAAGACAAAATTTACCATTTTTACTATTTCTAAATGTATTGTTCATTGACATCAAATATTAATGTTATGCAATCACCACCACCATCCTTCTTCAGAACTCTTTATATCTTTCCACTCATACATATCATCAGTGTTAACTGGTAGAGACTTTTAGTTTATACACTACCTCTCCATTCTCCCCTCCCCAAATCCCTTCAAATCAGCATTCCATTATCCTGTTTCTTTGAATTTGACTCTAGTATGTATCTTACATAAGTGAAATTATTCAGTGTTTGTCCTCTCATGACCGAATTATTTGGTTTAACGCTATGTCTTCAAGACTCATAAGGATGAATAATATTCCATTGTGTGTGTATACTATGTTTTGTTTATTCATTCACCCACTCACTGATCATTGCTTGAGTTGCTTCTACCTTTACACTATTTTGAACAATGATGTTAAGAATATCTGAATCCAAGTATTTGGAATCTTTGCTTTCAATTCTTTTGAGCATATACCCAAGAGTGGTACTGCTGGATCATATGGTAGTTCTGTTCATTTTAGTAACCACCATACTACTACTCTCCATAGCTGCTCTACCATGTTACCATGTACCTAGTAATGTACAAGTGATTCAATATTTTTTAAAAGTCTAATATTTTGATATACATTTTATTATAATTTTCCAAACGAAGCAAGGTATAAGAAGGCCATAAATTTCTACAAAACATATTTTTAACCACAACTTGTTTTTTTTATTTAGTTATAATGATTATGGGAAGAAATGTAAAGATGATAGGACTCACCAGTGAGGACAAATATTAAGATGCCAATAGAAAAAAAATGCAATCTATCAAAGTTAAAACAGAAAAGTTTAGAGTTTTGAAGTTAAACTTAATGTAGTATTATGTGAGTTCAAAGATGCCATAAACCAACCAGTATAAAATTTCCAATATAACAAGCTCTTTGTAAGTTTATATGATGCATATTTCCTGATGAATTAAATTGGGAAGTTCACACAATGATTTCAGAGGCATAGTTTGGCCTTTATTTTGGATAAAGACAAGAACTTCTGAAAACTATATGAATTTACTACTAAGTGTAATAGCATTTTGCCTGATTGAATTATTAGAATCTATCTTTACTCAAAAGAAAAATAATATATTTTTTTGATTTTTAAAGCTTTAACTTATTATTCAGTGAGGCTTTGCCCGATTCCATTAGTTTTACAATTACCATATTTTAAATTACTTCTTAGATGTTACAGGCAGTTAAATTTATGGCAAATATTTCACCTATGAAACTTAAATTTTATTTTCTTCATGATGATTTTTCTTGTGATTCTAAATGCACATTGCCTTCTTTAAAAAAAAAAATTACTATGCTTATAACCAAGAACAATAGGCTCAGAATTCACTTACTCTTTGATTTGTGAGAGTTAATGTGCCTTCTTCATTGAGATCATGAGCTCCTCAAAACCCATGCACATATTGGTGGCCATATGTTTCCTACATCATGTGTTACCAAAGGAAAATATTTTATACTTTGTACTAGAGTCATATTTAGACATTTATCTTTTCCCATCTTGTTTTTGATTCCTTGCTTATGTCTCCCAGCTGCATCTTTGTCATTTGATGTCTAGTTTTAATGATCAGTGTCTCTTAACACTACTATTTATTTCATGCTCATGGTGTGCAATTATCTGACAATAAACTAAATTTTAAAAATAAATATGTAAGATTGCAGAAACACAAGAACGATAAAAAGGAACCAAAGAAATATTTGAAATAATAACAGAATTTCCAAAGGAAGCTCATAGAGTACTCATCAAGACAAATGACAGAAAAATAACACCTAGACACATCATTAGTGAGCTTCAAAAATAAATAAATAAAACAAGCAAAAATATCAAAAGAAGAAGAAGAAAACCTACATTACCTATAGAGGAGATAGCAGATAAGAATCATATCTGTCTTTTCAAAAAACACAAAATCAAGAAGAGAGTGGAGTCAGATCATTAGTGTTAAAAGGTTAAAAAAAAAAAAAAAACAGCAAACCAGTTATCTGTGTCCTCTGAAATTATCCTTCAAATTTGAAAAAGAAATACAGACAGGCAAAACTAATGAACTGAACTGGCAGCAGACATTCCTTGCAAGAAATATTTAAAGATCAAATATTTAAAGATCAAATTCTTGGGGACTCAGAAGATGGCGATGGAGAGGAAGCTGCATTCCAAGCTGCGCCATGGCGTGAGACCAAAGTAAGGGGCATACAGATTCTCAGTGAGGAGGGTCAAAGAGGGATATTGCTAAAATTTAATATTGGACACTCAACAGAGATTAGAAACTCCAAAATGTAAGTACAATAAACCAAGAAGAATTGAAATATCTAAGCCTACCCAGCAGCTCTCAATGCAGATTCATCATAGACAAAGGAAGGGGAACATAGTCATGGTACAAAGAAATCTGAGATGAAAAACACTCCCTAATCTTAACTGACCCAGAGACCATACTACTTGCTGGTGCTTGAAAATCAAGGTCTGTACCTCATCCTGCTGAGGAGAGCTGAGGTGAGAGCCATTTTTGGAGTGAGCCCTGCCATGACAACCACAGCCCCTGAGGTGACCGGGAACTCTCTCTCTCTCTCTCTCTCTCTCTCTCTCTCACACACACACACACACACACACACTCTCACACACACTCACTCACTCACAATGAAAATTCAAGAAGGAAGAAATTGAAGGAGGCCTTGGAAGATGGAAAGACATCGCATGTTCTTGGATAGGCAGAATTAATATAAAAAATGACCACACCACCAAAAGCAACAATACATATCCAGTGCAATCCTCATAAAATGCCAATGACTTTGTTTTACATAATTAGAAAAAAGAAACAATTTTCAATTCATTTGGAAGAATAAGTGAACCAGAATACCAAAGCAATACTAAGCTAGAAAAGTAAAGCAGGAGGCATCACATAATTTATCTGAAATTATACCACAGAGCTATAGTTTAAAAGATAGAAAACAGGATGGCATTGGCAACAACAGAGACATGGAGACCAATAGAATAGAATAGAAGACACAGAGAAAAATTCACATGCCTACAGCCATCTGATGTTTGACAAAGATGTCAAAATAGATATTGCAGAAAAGACAGCATTTTAAACAAATGGTTCTGGGAAAACTGGATAGCTATATGTACAACACCGAAATTAGACCCGTATCTCTCACCCTGCACAAAACTCAGATAGAAATGGATCAAAGACTTAAGAATTAGAACAGAAGTTTTACCACTGCTAGTAGAAAACATAGGATCAACACAATGTTATATAGGTGCTGGCACAGACTTCCTTAACAAGACCGCCAAAGCTCAAGAACGAAAATCAAGAATAAATAAGTGGGTGCAAAAGATTCTGCATAGCAAAGGAAAGAAGAACATGAAGAGAGAACCCATATGATGCGAGAAAAGCATTGCCATCTAATTCCCCTCTGATAGGAGATTAATATTCACAATATAGGAAAAAAATTTTAAAAGTTTAACAACAACAAAAATAACTCAATCAGTAAATGAACAAAATAACTAAACAATAAGTTTTCAAAAAAAGAAACACAGATGGCTAATAAATATAGGAAAAAAATGTTCAACATCTCTAGCAATCAGGGAAATGCAAGCCACAACTACATAAGGTTTCATGTCACTATAGGCTAAATGGCAATTATCAAGAATATGAACAACAGTAAACACTAGTAAGGTTGTGGGGGAAAACATACAGTTGTACATTGTTGGTAGGATTGCAGACTATCACAAACACTGTGGAAAGCAGTATGGAGATTCAAAAACAAAACAAAACAAAAAACAGGATGAAGCCACCATATGACCCAGATAACCCTCTCCATTCCTTATTATTTTCCCCCAAGATCCAAAATTGGCATATTACAGCAACAACAAATCAATAGATGAATGAATTAAGAAATTGTGTGTGTGTGTGTGTATGTGTGTGTGTGTGTGGAGAGAGAGAGAGACAGAGAAACAGACAAAAGAGTTAGTTCTACTCAGAAATATAAAGGAATGAAATTATACATTTGCCTGTAAAAGTTTGGAAATGGAGACTATCATGTGAAGTGAAATTAGCAAAACTCAGAAACTCAAAGATTGAGTGTTTCCTTTCACATGTGGAAGCTAAAGTAAAATAAATGAAAGGGGGAGGGAAGAATAAGATTATATAAAGAACAAATCGAATACAAATTAATAGATGAATGAAAGGAAGTCTGGTAAAGTAGAGAAAGGAGAATTGGAAGAGGGGAAAGAGCACAGGAAGAAAAAAGAGGAGTGCAAAGCAGGGGTCATAAGTTGAAATTGATTTCATGCATGTCTGAGTTTGTCGGGAGGAACCCAACAGCTGTGCATAACTGTAAGGCTCTAATAATAATTCTTTAAAAAGAACCCCCACAATGTTGCTTAACTCATAAAAAGGAACATTCAAAGTTCTCCGAAGAAAGACGATATGGGTCAGAACCTCAAATCCACAGGAATAGAGGAAGACTGGGGAAGAATGAAAAAGTAAAGGTAAAATAAGAACTTTTATTTTTCTGTCTTTTAACTTATTTAATGATGAATAAGTTTGTTCAAAATAAGATAACTGGTATATTTGATTATAAATGCTTTTAAAAATATATTTATGCTTATATAAATGTGAAATAAATAATAGCAAAGAGCTGGGAAGACAAAATTAGAAATATTTTGTTGCAAAACAATACAGTATAATTTGAAAGTGAACATGGATTAATAGTAAATATATATGTACATGTACATATATATATATATATACATATATAGTTAATATTATAAATTTTAAAAAATAACCAAATATGAGGAACAAATACAAAATTTACTTAAGAAGTATCATATTGTGTGTGTTTACATGGAGTTCTCTCATATAAATTATTCTATGTTGAATGCATTATTTAATAAAATGATTTAACTAATAACTTCGTGTTCATGATAGATGGGGTATACATCTACTTCATTGTTACATCTCTAATAGGTGGCTTATCTCAAACTACTTTTGTATAATATTTTATTTTTAATATAGTAATGGTTCCTTGTAAGCTATACGAAGTTTGCAGATCTCTTTTAATTGACCTGAACAATGTTTTTTAAAAGTTTTGTTTGAAAAGCAGCGTGTAGTTTTTACATAAAAATCAATATATAGTGCTTTTTCCTTCAAGTACAATAAGAGAATGTATGTGATCACCTGATGAGAAGTGTGGTGGTTTAGCATTTCAGTACTATGTAAAAGTCTTCATGACACCATCAGGGCTCCAGAATCTTCCCTCCCTTGTCCTTCCCATAATTCACAAAAGATTTGCTGTGTTTCTTGATCTTAAGTAATGTCATACTAAGGAAGGTAAGGAAGCATTTTCTTCTCAATTTATTAGGAAAGAAAAACTTTAAGAAAATCTTTTTCCCATTATGCCCTAACTGACATGTGCTTGTATCCTGTTTGCTAATAATGGCTTGCCTGTCCAATATTCACTTCCAAACCAATTCCAACAGAGAGCTCAAGATCAACAAAATTAGCATAGGTCAATCATGATTTGTCCCTTTTAAATAGGCTGAGTTGCATTTCTCCAAAACCATTACTCACTGAGCACAATTGGTGTGGTGAAAAAGTGGTGGGGTTGCTATTAAATCGAGAAAAGATAATGTGTGTCTCACTTGTGTTTCAACATCTCTTGAAAAATAGGGCAAACTGCTACTCCCGAGTCAATATCACTGAAGAACCACAATCAGAGCACATAAGTACATAGCCCTCACTTGGCTTTTTTGTATGATGTACTTGCCCAGTAGGCATGTCAATCTGTACTCCTTATAATAGCATTTTTACATAGGAATTCTACCTATAACACTGTTGTATTTTTTGATGATATGATAATGCAACGCTTTTAAAGAAGTATTTATTAATTTCCTATAGGGAGAGTATAATATAGAATTATCCTAAATATAGTATAGTTGGTAAATTGGGTGTTTTCCCATCTGCCTACCTATCAAACTCAGGGACTATTTTCATACACAATATATGGGCTTCAGGCCCTTCACACTGTATGAATTGCTTCACATATAAATACTTGAACTTTGTGTTTCTCACAAACTCCACAAAGTATGCATTTGACCCAGATATAGGTTAAGTTTCAAAAGTAGTTACATAATTCTTTGTTTATAGTTTCTGTTTCTTTAATGCAGTATGCTATAAGAGCAAGCACACTTCATTAATTGTTATTCTGGGGTATTTATTACTACAGTTGACAAATCTAATTAAAGGACTGATAAAAGTCTAGTAGGTCAAATAATGGATTTTGAGTATGCCTTTGTTTTATTCAAATGCAAGCACATGAACTTGTTTAGTATACAATGCTTACTATTAGGGAAGTTATGATCAATTTGTTTACCCATTTATATATGGACAGTAATTTTACTGCTTCATCGCATACATATTTTTTTCATTAGACCTTTCACACACAAGAAAAAAATCTCTTAAGAGTTTGTAGGGAGAGTGAAATTAGTATGCTAATGCTAATAGGTGGGAAAATGTGAGACTAACTGAGGTTTTGATATGTGCAGGTTATACAAATATTGATAAATTGAATTTAGATTAGATTTTAGATCTTTGTTTAGATATTGGTCCTATGGTTTCCCAAGAAACATTGTAGCCTTCTTAAATTTGTCAACAATTTAATAATAATGGATTATTTTTAGAGAATAATTTTAGGAGTCCAAAACTTAATAACTGTCATATGTGAACATTTACAATACATCATGAATATTTAGCTATTATATTATTCAAATATCATACTAACTCCTGTTTCTATTTTGCTCCATTTTCTTTTTATTGTTTCCATTACAAATGGGAGGGGTTGATATTCAATGAGGGTTAAATAATTTAGATTAAGAGCCAGAGTACATATCTATATCTGGTTACAAATTCAGAGATCTCTCCATTCACACACCAGTTCACCCAGTCTGAACCATGTGTGGTCAGTCATTGTAACTTCATGGTAGACTTCATGAGGAAACTGGGGTTACCAGTAGTAAACAGTTGTATTTCGTGACACTCACTGTAACTTTGTTGAAATCATTGCATCAAACCTATTGAGGTTTGCATAGAATGATTTCTAAAGTCCTTTCTAGTCCCCAAGTTTGTTTTTTTTTTTTTTTTTTTTTTTTTTGTGTGTGTGTGTGTGTGTGTTCTACAAAAAAATGTAATGGTATTTTGAAATTTGCAACTTTGAATGTAAATGTTGTCATGTGTTATGACATTTAATCCTGTCAATAGCTTTTATTCATATTTTTTTAAAGAACAGCCATTCATCTTAGAAGAATGAATTTAACTTTCAGGATGAATTTTTGAAAGGAATATTTTAGAATAATATGCTGGAGAAATTTTCATTAGCAACATATTTTATTAAATATAATTTAGAACACATTACTATCATACATATAGCCAGCTAAATATCAATTAATAAATATTATGTCTGTAGTATTTTTCAAGTACTTGTAATTCTAATTTGAGGCTAACAATATGTTCACATGATTGGAAGATGTTTACATGATTGAGCCATTCTATCAATAACTTCACATTTAATCACACAGACAATAGACTTGGGCAAGGTTGAATCACTATAATGATGACCATTGATAGCTGATATAGGTAGAGATCCAAGCCTTGTGCCTCCCTTCTTTCTAAACTCCCTAATAATTCCCTACCATTTTTTGTCACCATTCAAAAGAGGGATGCTCTTTTTTTCAGTGCAATTAGTTGACAGGACATAAGTTTAGAGGTAATGAGAGCCACCTTGGTCAGCACCTGACACAGGGCAGTGACAAGGAGCAAGGAAGGCCTAATCTTAAGTTGATTCTGCATTCAGCCACATCTGAAGTGAGCTGGAATAATGATTTCCTTTAAATTTTATTTTCTCTTTAGAAAAGTTACTTTCAGTCAGTTTCTCTTATGTCCAACTGAAGTTTACTAACCATATAGAAACTTATGTCTGGGACAGAGTTGGAAGAAATCTTTAAGCTTTTTGTAGTTGGTTGAGCTGAAGTAGGAAGCAGAGGGGATTCCTTACAAAAAGAAATTTGCATTCCATCCTTACCAGAGGAATACAGCAGCTACTCTGTGGCGTGTGGTCTCTGAGGTCTCATTACATATGTCTGTTGAAGTTGGTCTTTTCTAGGACCTACTACATAATTGTTCTTTATTCTGAAAATTTCATATATTGATAACAGACAGTCTTTCCAAAACTTCATTTCATATTTTTGTGACTGATCTTGTCATGATACCTGCAGTTTTAAAACAACAACAAATGTAAAAATGATCACCAGAAAAGTCCTTGACCTTTTTAAAAAACAAAAATATACTTTATTCTATTAGATCTGGAGCGCAGATTCAAGAAAATATTGAATATAACGAAGTGATGTCCAAATAAATAGTGGCTATGAACCAGATTTTCTTCAAAGGTCAAAACCACTTTCTCTTTTGTTGGTTTTTATAGGTGACACTTTTATCTTTTTATTTCTCTTCCATTTGGCCTCAGCAATGAAGGAGAACTTCAATAACCTGGGCTTTTCATGCTTGAGGAGTGTGCCCAAGACTGCTGAAATTAAAGGCAGTGAGCTCATGTGGCAGTTACCTGGAAGATGCTTTGGAATATTTTTGAAAAAAAAAATGTCCTAAAACAAGTGTGGACAGTTTACTATAAAAACTTTGATCTGGATACGTTATATGAACCACAAATATTCTTACATTTTTCTTGCTTTTGAGGATAGCAAAGTTGAATGGAGGAGAAAGCTAAGCAGCCACAGTCTCAAATTCCCAGCTCTCCACAGTCTTTGTAGGAAATGCATAATTTATAAACCTAAGGCTTGAGACTGCATTACCACCTGATAATGGTCAAGCTGTTTTATGCAGTAAGATTAAATAGGAACTGAGATGCAGAATCTCATCCAGAGAGAGAAAAAAAAGTATTCAATGAAATCTCTTAGTCTAAAATTGCAACATAGTGAAGCAATCTGGATCTCCTAAAATATTTTTGTTTTTTTTAGTTTTGACTTAACAAGGTATCCAACCCTCTGATGGATAGATGGTATCCATCTATTTTAGTTTCTTTAAAAAAGTTTTAAACTGTAAAAATATAGAAAGCAATATTGATTTTCCTGATAATAGAGAACAATATAAATTGCATGTAACTTTATAACTTTGGTAAGCCAGAAGTGTATATTTTTATTATAATTGGCAGAGAAGAATAAAACAGCAAATACAATTGAATAGTATATCCTTGTATAAATTCTAAACACCATATTTTGAAAGAATTAGCTACTTTACCAGAAGTATTTCATTTGAGAGACTTCTAAATAACAAGATCAACAAGAATTTTTTAAAGTAGGTCTTTTTTGGTGTGTGTGTGTGTGTGTGTGTGTGTTTCCATTGTATTTGCTCCTGGCTTACAGTAGAACTGTCAGGGATTTCCATTTTTAGTGGAAACCGTGACTGGGCACAAGACTGTTTTAGGGATATAAATAAATAAGGTCAAGGAAGACAGTGGCCTACATAAAGGAGAAGGAACCTTCCAATATTGCATGCTTTTTCATTTAATTTACAACAGAGAAGAGAAACAGACAAGGGCAACTGTGAAGCTGAGTCATTTTTAAATATACATGAAAATACATTTTGGCCAGTTTAAAGACATACTACACAGAACTCAAATAGTGCAGACAATTTGGGTATCCGTAATAGATTAGTAGGGAGATAATGATACAAATGCTATTTTTGGCAATGTATGTTAAGTGGTCTTTCCTAACTTTTTAAAATATGAAAGCAAAAGAAAGGATTATCTTATTGGGAGCTGCCTTAAGCAGAAGGTCAAATGTAATTTTTATGTTCAGGTTTTTTGTTGAAGCTCTGGTGGTAAAGAAGTTTATTTTTTTATGGGTTTGAACATGATTGATTAGTAGAGATGGATTGGGATGTTGCAGAAAGCAGAAAAAAAGTAGTATTTCCAGAACTAGTTGTTAAGCATACAAGTTAGCATATTTTAGACATTATATTGGCTTTTACAGACAGGATGTCTAATACTTTGAGAAGAGAATAAACGTTTAACTAAATGAAGACAGGTATAAATCCAGAGGCAGGATACTGTAGAGGATTCTGGCAGGGAAAAAAGGTGGAGAACTGATTACTGGAACTGTGGGAACTATAGCCTAGATTTTAGGGTTCAAGTGCAGAGGTGAATTTTCAAATATAGTTAATTCATCTGAGGATTACAACTGGAGCTCTATAATTTCCATGTGCATAAGGAAAGATAATTGTAGAAAATTCTTCTAAGGTGGCAATGGAGGTTTCTATTTCATAGCCCAGGATCAATTTTCTCTATCCCATCTTACACTATTTCATCTGGTATCATGACACTGAAACCTGCCCCACTTTCAGACATTGCCCTTCATTGTAAATATGGGGTCATGCACAGGCATTATGATCACAGGAAAATAATATAAGGTGTACAGGAAAACAAACAAATATGAGAAATGGTATTTATTATTTTTACTTTTTGGTCCTTTAAGCTTTATCCCTAAGATTTTACTATTGTTAATATTTTCCTTCTATTTGGAGAGGATCTGAGTATTAAGTTGATAGTCACTACTTACCTACTCACTCTAGTTTTTCTTTCTTCTTAAAAATTCTGCTGAAATGGGTCTTATAAAAATTTTAAACTAATTTACTAAAACATTATATCTTACGAAAGAATAGATGCTCACTTGGGAATTCCCACCTTATTCAAAATGTGCTTAAGAACAATTTAATTTTTAATTTTAAAATACTTGCTTACTATATGGAGTCTCAAGAGTTAAAAATTCCATGTGGAGATAAATTACCTTTATATTCAAGTATCCTGTCTTTTTATTTCACACCAAAGACTAGACTATTGTTGATTATTTCAAAGTACCTATGTCTTTTCAAATACATTTAACATCACTTTATATGTAGATGTATTAAGCACCAGTGATTTTTCTAGTTAGGGCATTGTTGATTTAAGCTAAATTGAAATTCTAAATAGATATAGACCTTGGAGGCCATGTTTTATCTTTAGTAAAATGTTTACTATTGACAGTGCACATGTAAGAGCTATAGTTTTAATCACAGAACATGACTTAAGACTTATTCAGCTGATAAAAATATTGAATCATCCTCACGTTGCCAAGTGAGTACCATATTACAGCCCTGTTTTAATTACATGGTTAAGTTGCTTTCCAACCTTATCACCATCTTTCCATTAAGCAAAAGACATATCTCACACTGAGAAATAGCAGGGATGACCTTTTATCAGTTATGTGTCTTCCATACCTAAGATAGTTTTTTCAGTGTTCAGCAGTTTCTTAGTTTTTATTCATAAAGATTTGATATTTGGATTCAAATTTCATCCTTAATTTCTAAGTTTTCAAAATTTATTTTCTACACATGAGTAATTGTTAAAAATGCTATTTTTTACTCAGATAATTTTTTTTCCCTGCTATTCCTAGGTTGGTTTGTGCTTAACAGCTGTCTAGAATTTAGGAAAATTTATAGGGGTTTGCGAATCTGGAAATATTTTAATTTACTGATATTTAGAGTCTTTCTGACAGTTAACTCTTAGTATAAAATGTATCAATAAGAAGATAACAGTTGTTTTATTTGCTTATAATGTGCTTTCTAGAAAGAATTTTGAAGTCCAGTAGTACATGATAAATTTAACAATTTGTTATTCAATGAGACACATTTAATAGAATTAAAGTTGATGAATTTGACATGTAATTATCAGAAAAAAAAACACTTATTATAATTTTATAGAGGACGAACTTCATCTGTTAAGTTCAAATAAAGAACTAAGTTTAATGATAATGGCAACCTTAAATTTACCTTAAATTTGAAACAATATTTTTGAAAATAATCATGTGGTTGGCAGAGGCAGACAAGGAATATCACACTAACATCCAAATCTCTGTGTTTTTGGTACTACTGTACTGTTGGGCTGAGTCATTCTTAGAATCACCATGGGGTCAGGGATGGCCTTGTGGAAACCTCTATGGAGTGTATTTCCTGACTCAGCATAGTGTTGTCAATTATTGAGAACTTGTTATTGCCCACTCAATTTGGCTTTCATTTTCTTATTTTCCAGTGAGGAATATGCTTCCCTTATAGTACTGGTGCAAGAATTAAATAATATATAGGATTGGGAATTGCACTTTACCCATGACAAACTCTTAAAAACTATAGTAATGATAATCCTTAATAGCATTATTATGCCAATATAGCTTCTTGACTTCAAATATAAAAGAATAAATATAAATTATTTTTGTTTTCCAACATGTTAGCTTGAGCATCTAAGGACATAACTTTTAAATATGCCTAATGGTAAATTGTTTTAACAGTAGTCAAGAATTCTTAGTTTTTAAAAGTTATTCATTAATAATTGGCACTCCTAAATCAGTAGTAGTGCTTGTGATGCTGGTGATGTCATGATACCATGATATTATGACTGTTGAATCTTTGCAGTGATTCTGAACTAAATTAAAAGACAGTAGGCAATAATGGGCAAACCTGCTGGGTTTCTCTGCTAAGCATGAACAATTAAAAAATAAAGCCATTAGTTGTAATTGAAGAATTCATGTTTGTATGTAGCAGTTTTAATAGGAAACTAAAGAGAATGAATCCAAATCAACCCCAAATAATAAAATAACCAGTCCTCACAGCCTCATTAACATCTTAAGAGATAATGACAATTGAACTTTTTATTGTGTTTTCCAAAAGCTAATTAGAAATGCAACTTATGAGTTTTTAGAATTGGAAACAAAACATATTTTTTTAAAATTTTATTTGAGCTGGTTCCTTCTATGCCTTTTTTCTGACGATAATTAATAGAATAGAAATGTCATAAGTGCATATACCTTAGGATCAAGTATGGTATTCTTCTATGAAGCTTGAATATCTTCTTTGTAAACATATATACATTTAAATATGCTAAGCTCTAAGCAATCGGTACATGTTGAGCATACAGTATCTGCTAAGTGAACCATAAGACACTTTGTATGGTTTCAGGAATTACACAAATCCATCATGTAATTTTGTTGTGATGGAGAAATCACCTTTGTGTAGGGTAGTCTGAATCGCCATTTAGCTTGTAGCCCATGCCCCTTTTCTTTATCAGCTCCTTCACAATTCATTCCTCACTTTCTTGTTGCCTTCTCCTATGGATAGGAAACCAAATACTCAGTTTGCTGTGCCCAGCAATATTACCACTCCCAATTTTTGCCTCTGGAGCTCTAATTGATAACATCTTTATATTAATGAACATTAATATACTTAACTAAACAACTTTAAGTTAATGAATTAAATGATGTGTAAAAATTGGATACTTTAATCTTTGTTTCACCCTCCACTGAAAAATTAAATCTGCTCTAAACTCTTGCCATCATTTAATGGTTTTCCTGGTTTGATTTCTCAGGCTTGTAAGTTTGAACTGTTTTTCAGCCTCTTCCTCTTCTGCATTCAGATCCACTATTAATTTGTTGAAGTAATTCAGCAGTTGCTGCCTCAAATAGTAAATTTATATAAATTTTGAACTTTTAGTTCAAGCAAAATGAAGCATTCCCTGGCTAAATTAAGCAAACAGATATGTCACACAATCTAAGAGTAACTATCTTCCTACCATCCCTATGTGTGGTCCGGATTTGTAATCCTGAGAACCGCTTGTGATTGGCAGAATTCAGACCAAATATTCTCTTAATAATTAAGGTGTTTTTATTTCTATTATTGGAATAGAACCACATTAACATGAAGAGCAGCAGATACCCCACAGGAAAGGGAAGATTCTGCAAGAAGAAGGAGGGGGCAAGGTTTCTGGCAGATGAATGTCACATCTTTGATTTTCTTTCCTTCTTTCCCATTCCTGTGTAGTAATATTCTACTTCTGACTCTGTGACCTGTCTCTGGTTTTTCTCCACTCAATCTGTAATCCACTGGAAGTGCATAAACACTCACAGACAAACTTTTACTCTGCGAACTAAATGCTCCTGCACTTTTACTTTGTCATGTGATTTTTCTATTAAGTAAGCCATTTATCACATGTATTATTAATATTGTAATATGATGTTAAATATTTTGATCAATAAACTCTGATTTTTGTGACCATATTAGAGAACCAAATATTTTAGTTAAGTGTGAAGGGATAGTTATGTTTTGGAAGAGAATTATCAAGTAGATTGATCCTTTTTCTCCTTCAACAAATGTGAAAATTCCATTATTAAAATGGTTCATATTACCAGCAATTTATAATATATAGATCATAATAAATACATGTGTTCTATTCTTCTTGTCTTTTTTATACTGCTACTACAGATAGTACCTTTGATGGAGTAGGAATCAATAAATATGAGTGCATCAATTTTAGACCAGATATTTATTAATTGAATGCTATTGTTCTAAATGTAAGAATATATGTTAAGTGAAATAAGTCAGACACAAAAAGAAAAGAGCAGCGTGTTCTTCCCCATACATAGAAATTATGAAAAAAAGTAGACCTGAAAGTAGAAGAGTGATTAGAGAGGTTGAAAAGGTGTATAAAGCAGACTGGATTTAATCTGTGTAAAATGTATGCACATGTTCACTCATCACAATGAGTCACCTGGATCTGTACAATTAATACATGCTAAGCAAAAATCAAATAAAAAAGCAATTATTGAAAAATAAATTCAATATAAGCAATGCAAACAAAATATGGTACTCTGAACTTGGTACAAAATAAAGTATAAAGGGGCTACTGGTGTAGATCAGTTGTAGGGTAAACTCTAATATCTAAACAATGTTGGCATACAGATATGGAGAGACAGAAGAGATCTGAATAAAGCGAATGTACTCAATATTATGTGCAACTATAATGTACTAATAAAAACAGAAAATAAATTTCAAAAGAAAGAGATAAAATGAAATGCAAAGTATTGATTTAGAGTTATGGAGGAATGCTCAACACAACACATATGGAACAAGTGTCATAGAAGATTCAAGCCTACAACTTGTAGAAGAATAGCAAATATAAAAGTTCATAGTTGATCCCTAGGGAAAAGATGGCTACCTCCAAGGAAGACAGTTAGTTGCACGTGCAACAGATGTCTTATTGCTCACAGCAAATATCGGTGTAAATTTATCTTTAAAACTGAAGGAAAGTCATTACAGTCCAAAATTCCAAATTTGATTACCTTTTAATCTGAGATCAAGTGAAAATTATGACAATTATAGATATGCAAGGAAAGTCATTCTACACTTGGGCTCCTTCTTAAAATAACTACTGAAGGACATGTTTCAAAAGAATAAAATAAAATCTAAGAACAGAGTAAACCACAAAAATAGGTGGTAAATTTATACAAAAGTGTTAAAATTGTTAGTACATTTAATTAATTATGATTCTAAAAATACTGAAGGATAATTTTTAATGCCTAAATATTTTGAACTAAACTTTAGAAAATACTAATGAGTTTGATGTGGATGAGAGCTGGTCAGTGATTAAAGATTGGTGTTTGAGAATACAGAGCAAGAAAACTTTAGTTTTGTTAGTAAAATGCAGAGTTAACTCAGCTTGTAAAATGTGAAAAGCTACTACTTAAATGGCTCCACCTGGGGTATCTTTCATGGCAGGGACTGAGTGGTGTCACCCATGTTTTATATGTACTGAGATATCAGTTATTTTCCAGGTACATGACTATCTATCCAGACTAAGGTGTACACTTCTCAGTCTTCTTAGTAGTAGCCAAGTATGGCCAGGTGAAGGAGCTCTGGTCCTATGGAGTGTTATTGGGGATGCTATGTTCCTTTGGGAACTTATATATACCTGGAACTAAGCAGATCATGAAGGACCATGAGTAGTATTCTTAGTGTCAAGGATTAAAAAAAAAAAAAAAAACAATAATAGTGTCACTGCCTGAGTCTGCAGTCTGCAATACAATGTAGCACCATACTTTCTTGCATGACTTAAATTTGCATTTAAGTCATTTTTTTATAAGGAAAGAATATTCTTGTTAAAGGCTCTATTATTTTTTTAATACATGGCACTTATTCTGAAGCAATAAAGCTTTATTATTTCACTGAAAAAATTGAAAGGAAGAAATAAGAGGATATTATCAGTCTACCAAAAAGTAGCAAAGAGAAAAAAATAGTATGATAAAAAATGAAAAACAAAAAATTAAAGACAAAGCTTTCAAACACAAAGCTTTCAAACATGGTGATAACAATAAATGTAAATACACACAAAACAACTGTTACATGGAGGAAAACAAAACTCCAAACCCAGGTATATGTTTTAAAACAGCACAGCAGTTTTATAATAGAGGGATGGATCACATGTGCCCTATGAAAAGATGAACATAAAGCAAATTACCTAATGATGAAAGAATTATCACCCAAGAAACATCAAGTACCATGGAGTTTTGTGAGCTAAACAGCATGGTCTTTACTCCAAACATTGACAGAAGTAATGAGATAATGGATGGAAACCCCAAGTGTGGAATGAAAATGCAGCACATTTCAATCAGAAACACTCCAGAGCAAGACAATGTGTCGAGCTTTGAAGAGTGGTATGAAGAAACTTCAGGGAGTTACATTGTTACATAAGAAAGAAAACTGATCTGTCTGAGGGGGTTGGTGAAGACTTATCTGAAGAATGACATTTCAAAAATATGTCAGGAATAATTAAGACTGAATCAAGGTGAGGGGGTGGCCAAATTTCAGGCAGAGGGAACATTAAGAAAAAATTAAAGGTTTGAAGAATTTCATGATTTTATTAGAGACCAAAGCAGAAAATTATATGATAGGAAGTTGAAAAATTCTGCACAAACTGTATCATATAAGGTCTTCTCTGATCTTCTTCAGCTCAACTCAAAATGTCACATTTTGGAAAGAAAGATAGTTTCTGTTGAATGATGAAAAGCCAGAAAACTTGAAGGAAAGGAAAAAAAAAAACCTTCAAGTGCAAAAACTTATTCTATAGTCAATATTATATATTTTCCAATAAAAGTAACAAATTTAAATTTAGCCTACAAAATAATCAATTGTATTAATAATGTATGCAAATCTAGATTAAGATAGAATATTATAAACTATTTTTACATTTACATTTTATTTATAGAAATTCTTACAGTGTTTTGCTATTTTGTCTTCCATACTAGCAAAGAGCTGATGTCAGCATTTAATAATTTTCTAGTTACTATATGATGATAGTTGCATGATAGACAGCTATTGCCAGAACTATGCAGAGTAAGTCCTAGTCCAAAAGTTCTTATTTGGTAAAGGGCATCATTTCCTTCATGTTATCTGTATTAGGGAGACTTCATGTAGGCAGGAATACTGAAGAGCTTTTCCTCTATTATGTTACAATCTTTTAAGAATTTCTTTATGATACTGAATGTGATTCTTGGCAAAGATGTCGACCTCTCTATATATCATAGTATTTCTTGTGAGCTAGTCATCTACCAATTATGACAACTGAGAAGTTCTGGCACTGAGGTGCATTGAATTTCACAAATTCCAGTGACTAGATAACCCCAACAGTTCTTCCCTTCTCTACTGTGTGTGGCTAGTTAACATGATACTGGGCTCCACTATTATTCAATATTAAATGATTATGTCTTATTTTAGACAATGTAAGAAAAGGTGAAGAGCTAACTATAATTTAAAAACACATGCCAGGCAAAGGTATGTCATACAATTTGTTTGCACTGGTTTTGGATAACACACTTGGTCTGAAGTTCTCAGTGGTATGTCAATCACTAAGACTCTGTGGCTTGCCTTTGGTTCTCACAGCTTTAATGTCAATAATTCATTTACTCTTCATATGCATAGTGATTTTAAATTAAATGTTAAAATGTCATTACATTAAACTTCAAAAAGGCAATATGCTTGTTTTATTATATTTGAGGTCACATATATAGTGCACTTTTATCCTTAATCCTTGTTTCAGACTCTACTGGTTTTATCCAGATTGTCACATCATGGCTCTTTTTATCGATGTGTAGTTTGGGTAAGTTTCCTATGGAAGTCTGAAGCTTGAGGCCAGGATGAAAACTTTTGGGAATAGGATTATCAAAGAAAGGACTACTCAGTAGCCAAACAATTGTTCTTACCAGCCAAAGATCAGATAGTAACCATGAAGCAGATGGAAAGAAGTTGGAAAAGAAGGTTAATTTGAACAGGAGGAAAAAAGGTGATGTTGTATCTCTTATCTATTCAAACCAATTCCAGTCCTAGAGAAGGATCCCCATTTGCTCCCACTGTACTGCTTCCTCACAATCACCAATCTGATTCTTTCCGAGTCCCTAGCCAGTCAGATAGGTGGGTTTTAAGGATGAATTGCATCAGTCTAGGAAAGCAATAATTTACAATTCTACTCTTGACAGAGAAGAACAGTTCCAAGCATTCAAGAGACAAAAATGATAAAATAGGCTATCAGTAAATAAAAGATATTTTCAAAGTATTCCATAGCAGTCTATTTGATAGATTGTTGGGGCACAACCTAATGTATCTGTTCAAATTCCAGTTGGAGAATATTTTTGTTTATATCTTTTCTTTATGTCTTGCCCAATGATTATTTTAGAATTTACTCCCAGAAATGTAATCATTGGGCTAAAAGGAACTTTCAAGGCATCTTATAAATAATTTAATAAAACTTATCAGGATAACTTATAAAATATTTAATTTATAATACATTTGCATATGATTAATTTTGACTTTTTTATATAATTTGAACTGTCATTATCTGAAAGTTTAAAAATAAATTTAAAAGTAAATTGTTTCAACAACTAGAATTAATATTAGAATGATATTATATGATATTTCTGATCTTTTTTTTTTCTTGATACAGTCTCTCACTATAGTGCACAAGTTAACCCCAATCTCCTGAGTTATCCTCCTGCCTCAGCATTGAAAGTTTCTAAGATTTATACACATACAACATCATGCCCAGGCCAACTCTTAATCCTTAATTTTGCTCTTTCTATTAAAAAATCTTTTATTCTGTATTGAAACAGATGATGCAAATTTGTTATTAAAGAAGTTACACACAAAGGTATAAATGGGTTAAGGGATCCAATAAGGGTAGAGAAGCAAGTAGGGTCTGCCAGTGGAGAAACATTGCTATGCTTGGTCCCTGAAGGACATAGGGAACCCAGTGAAAATGGAAATTCTCAGAGCAATATGTCCACTAACACTGGCCATACATAGAGACATACAGACAAGGAGTAGTGGGGAGAAAAAAGGGAAAAATGCATATTTTGATATTATTCTTCTGTTTACTACCCTTCTTTGTAGAGGACAAAGAAGCCAAGATAATGCATTTCAAAGAGGCCAAACTCTATATAAGTGGTCTGGGTTTGTAATCAGAGAGTACCTAATCCACTTTACTCCTTTATTCCCTCAGCATATAATCTTTACTTTTCTCTTGCCTTTTCCCCCAAATGGGATATATATATATATATATATATATATATATATATATATATATATATATATTCCAAAATGGGATCCCATTTTTGTGTGTATATATATATATATATATATATATATATATATATATATATACATATACATATATTTATATCCCCATCGCCACATAGCTTCATTGTGTCACTGAAGGAATGCCAATTTTGTTACAGTTTTTACTGTATGAAAATTGAATCATTACTTATTACCAGTACTTTTGATTAGGAGAGCAAAAAAAAAAAGGAAGAAAAAGAAATTATTGAACTGCAAATGCAATCACCAATATCAGGAAACATAAATTAGCTTCCTACTTTGGGCATCCACTCCCTTACTTGGACAGCAACTTTTGGCTACTTAGATTTTCCTTTTCTTTTTAATAATATGGTGAATCAAATTGTAATTTCCATAGATTCCAAATATTATGTCATCTCTATTTGTGGTCTGCAATATACAACTGAATGATACTGCTGGCCATCAGAGTACTAAAAGCACCCAGGGGATCACCTGGTTTCCAAACACAGAACTGTTAGTCACCAGTAAGGCTTTTTCAAAGTTTATGCAAGTTAGTCTTGGAAGAATGGTACCATGTTGGTACCTCAGCAATGACCTATGCTCCTGGTAGTTCTGGCAAACATTAGTAGCCAGCTAACCCTTATGAGATGGAAGATCATGAATCAGCATGGACTGAATGGAAAAAAAAAAGTAATTAACAAAAAATTTATCTGCATGATTTTATAAATGTTTTCATAGTCATTTTGTTCATGGACTTTTTGAACAATATTTGGGAGGGCTAAAAGAAAATCTTGGGGAATTAGAAAAAGAACTGACTGAGATCATGGGATTGAGAGCTCCTTCTGGATGTCATTTATAGAGAATAGGCAATCACTCGGTGTCTATTTCTAGACCATTATCATTTAGCTGACTTCTTGTCTACATTCAGGCTTGTTCTTTCCATAGAATTGACCAGCCAGCCAGCACATCATCCAAAGTCCGTGATTCAGTGTCTCTCTGCAACTCAAGTCATCTTTCCACATGAAGTGGATCATGACATGTACTGCCCAACATGCTAAAAACGTTTACCCTTATTACTACCCTTGGATAAGACCATCACACAATTAGATTTACTTCTGACTTACCCATAAAAGGGGGCTGTACTTTTGATTTTATCTTTGTTAACACATGAAACCATAATCAAGGGTTAAAGGAAAAGTGGAAAAACAATACAACCCAGTATCTGAGATACCCTCACTCAGTTTAATAATATTCTCCAGAACCATCTGACTCTACTTTTATAGATTCAGATTTTATTTCATACTGAATTGTTTTTACAAGTTAGAAATAAACCCATTTATAATAGACAAATTAGGCTGCCTATTTACTTTGTTTCCCCTGGTAAGATATGGAGACAAGTTGGGGAATGGTTTTTAAGTAGAGAGCAAAAGAAGAATTTCACCCATGTGAAAATTCAATGGTATTACACTGCAGTTCGTCTACTGGGTTTTGTACTATAATACTCAAACAGACCAGCTGCAGGGATCTCAACCTGAATCTCTTGAACTAGACACAAGAATTTTTTTGTATTACTCAGTATATGGAAAGGAACAGCACCTCCAAATATTATTATATTGATATTATATTGTGTTCAAAATTAATGAAATTCCTAGAAATTTTACAAAGGTAACCAATTTTGGGATCTTTGCTCTTTTTCTCCTGTACTCTGGCAATTAAATGAATTAGTATGTTAAAAAGATAGTATTATTGTATTCTGTTCCCTGAATTAAACACTTAGTAACCCCTGCCCAATAAAAAATGGTTCATTTTCTTTTATTTTCATGACTGTAAGATTAGGAAGTGATCTAGACATGTCTGTGTGTCTGCAACCACCATAGGATTATTTGTGCCACTCCAGAGTATCTTTGTTTGGCTTGCTTTTTGGTATCACCTGGTGGTAGCTGTTTGAGCTATCTCCAGCTCTGGATCACCCTGCATAGCTGATTACATTACTAAAACAGTAGCTGTAAGTCTGGGAACTTCCCACAATAGGTGTCAATTTTGCATTCCCTAGAGATGCTGAGCAGGGAGAGTAGGGGGAATGTGGGAACTGCCTTTGCTAACATTTCCCTAGTTAGCCTTCCTTATTTAGTTACCATGATTCCTCCATAAGAACTGTCAGCATCCAGTTTTGAGACTTTGACTGAGGAAAAGTGAAAGCTGGTAACCCATTGCTATTTATATCTCTATTCAGAGGATGGATAACTAGACTCTCACCAGATTTTACTGTAGTAGATTTACTTCATTTTTATTTTTCTCATCAAAGGCAACTGACCAGAAATTACAGTGATGGAATTTGGATGAATTTCTCCTTCATTAAATCATAGAAGATGATTTAAATAGAAATGTGATGAGTATATGTCAAAATTTTACGTGTTTTTGCCATAGTAAATGTTTGGCCTAAAATGTAAAATGTTTGGCTTATTATTTCAGAAACTGCTAATTTTTTTTTAATCTGGCCAGCTTGTTTCAAGTTTCATTTTTTTTCAAGTTTTAAAATTCTTACTATAACACGTAATGGCATGGGGTAATAATATTTTATTAATCTGGTTTTAATTTAACAAATGCTTCTACAATTACTATTTCAGGAATAGTCCTTATTTTAATGATGACGATTATAATCCAACATATTATGAGATATTTCAATTAAATTTACCTTTGTTCCCCTGGCCCTATAAAACCAATGACTCCCAACTTACTCTATCTGTTTTCTTCACATGTAAGCAGAACAATTTTGGAACATTCTGTTTTGATTGCTACTTTGCTGGTACTAGTGGTTATTAGAGGTAAAGCTTACTTTTTATTTATTTATTTTTTGCAATTGGCAATGAGATGATTATTTATGTAGAAAACAGTGAAGTTTTCTCCATGTATCTGAAATTAACTTCACTTTCAATATCTTATAAACTTGGAGCCTGGAATAATAGATGCCTTAGTCCATTTGTGCTGCTATAAGAAAACACTACATAGTGGACAATTTATAAAAAATGAAAAATTAAAACAAATTTTTTCTTGCAAGCACTTTTCTTACAGCCCGAAACCATGTATGAGGTCAGAATTCTTCTAAATCATTTCCCAAAAGCCCAAGATCTTAATAACCCCATGTGAACATAAAGTTGCAACCTCTGTTTTTGGAGGGAACACATTCAAACCACAGACAAAGAAACAGAATTTATGTTGTTGCTTCCTTTGGAGACTTGTAAGTTCTATTCCAGAAACTTCCCGTAGAAGCCAGATAGAAATTTTATCTGCTTGAAAATTATAGCACAGTTATATTTATGAACTATTTGATGATGTATGATGTGGACTTTCATTTTCCAAAATTCTGTATCTATTTTCAAAATATATGGCTTTTGTGTGTATGTGTAGTTCTGGGGGTCAAACCCAGGGCCTCATGCATGCTAGGGAAGTGCTCTGCCACAGATCCATATGTCTAACACTGAATACCTCTTTGTGACTAATCAAGTAATGTCACATATTTTAGGTTTCTTTTATGTAGGCAACCTTACTTCAGGATATCAATACCTGTGTTAGGTTAATTTAGGAAATAATAACTAAGGGTTCCAAAAATTATTATCCCAATTTTATTAAAGTTTTATTATATAGCATCCAAAAGTGTTTTGAAATATAGGGGGCTCCTGGTCCTATCACTTGTACAGGAGCCCCTGCAAATGAAGCAGTATCCTCTTCTGTATCTGATTTTATAAAGCCTTGACATATCACCATCTCAACTCAAGTGGAAATACATATATATATATATATATATATATATATATATATATATATATAATTGAAATGAGATTATGGAATAAGTCTGAAATTAGTATACATTGCTTTTATTTACATTCTACAAACTATAATTCACTTATACAGGTATGACACTTTGATAAAAAAAGAACAGAGAATGTATGGAAATGATATGGCCAGGAGAGAAAGAAATGACACTGAAGAATAGCCAGCAGTCCCTAACATATTTAGTTTAATGTTGAGTTAATGAATACATTTAATGTCTACATGAGCAAAAATTAAAAAACACTTGATTTGTTAAGTAGTACTTTTCTACTAAAATTTTAGGAGTAAAAAAAGTAATTTAAATAGAAACATATATTTAAATATATATACATATATAAATATCTATATAAATATACATTATATATATTACATACATGTATATATGTAATGAGTAGTATACAAAATGTAAAATATTGCATGTATTAAATATATATAACAGAAATACATTTAATATATGTCTATAAGTTTGTCATCTCTATAAGTGGTATGTGTATAACTAGACATACTAAATTACAGAAATAAATATAATTAGTAGGGAAAACACAGAAACCATGAATTCGCATTATTTTATCACAATTCTGGAACTTTTCAATGAACTTCAGTTTTTTATTTTAATTTATATAACCTGAGTTAGTTTTATCTCTTCTTGTAGTTTAGGGTCACTTGTAGAGTTCATCAGAGCCAAAAACTACCAAATGTGCCAAAGACCAGAGACATGGCTGAAACCCAAGTGCAAAGCCATTTATTGGGAAGGTGCAAAGAGAATGTGAAACTGATTTTTCCAATCTCAGTTCTAAGTTTCAGAAGAGAAATTGAAACGTTATCAGTGATAGAATTGACAATCCCTGGTAAACAGCAGGTAGTGTTTTATGGTGTATTCCTCCCTATTGCCTCTTGGTTAAGCTGTGTTCTTATTTCCAGTATCTTCACAGTGATGCTTAGAGAAACTTATGTTCCATTGATCCTGAGGGACTTGAGGACTGGTGTTGACTCAGGCCTAGATATTACAATGAAATTGCTGACCTTTTTCTGCTGTCTGGAGAAAGAGCAGGGAAAGAGCAAATCATCCACTGAAGTTTGCTATAAAATGCAGTACAGATGATTTCATTTACTGGTACTGCTAGCAGGAACCAACATAAAGATATTTCGGAAGGACCTGGGAACTCAAATGGGAGATAAATAATAGGCTTCTGTTCTGGGAGGCTGATGGACAGTTGAAAGTCACTAAGGAGAAGAGAAAAATAACCACATTCATGGAAGTGCAAACAGACATTCTCTTCAGAAGACTCTCTAAGGAAACCAAAGCAGGAGCCATGAGAGCAAGACCCAGTAACTGAACATCTGCTTTCAGATATCAGACTGCCTGAGTTCTTTTCATCTTTCCTTTTATTGTAGGCCAATGATGGTAAAAGTCAGAAATACTAGTTGGTGAGGGACTTTAAATGGGAAGCAATGAGAACTCCTTTTATCTTTCGCTAAAATTCTGAAATTGAATTCTGCCATCACAGCTGAAGAATATGGAAACATTCTAAATTGTATAACAATTAAACTGAGCTGGACATTTAATTACATAAAAAATGAATCAAAGTACAGTCTGAGGTTTTATTTGAAAATAACAAATAATAAGTACAAAAAAGAACAAATTTAATTCTGCAAAAATTTAGGGGGAATTGGATAAATAATCAATTTACTTCTAACTTGCACTCTATTAATCATGATTATTCAATCAATATACAAGTTGTATATGTCAGCATAAAATGCTGAACTTGAATATGTGTATAAAGTAATCATTGTAGTTAATCTACATATTTGCTTATTTCCCAAGTTCCTAAACCAGAAAAATCCCTTAATGAATCCTTTTATAAGAAATACAATGAATGTATAATCTCATTTGATTTACTCTAAGTCAATAATTAGATCATAAATGAACAAAATAATTTAATTTAATCCCATTTGGGCGTTAAGTCTCTAAGCTACCATTTCAATTACTTTTTCTTCTTCCAAGATGGTACCTATGTGAATATATGTTGGGAAGGGGATGGTAAAGAATGAACTGAGTGAGCCCTGATGCGTATATACTGCTAGTTCTCTTTCACAATCTCTGTCCATTTCACTAGCCCTACTCTTTAACTTTGATGGCAAGATCTCTTCATCCTGCAGAGGAGGGCAATTTCTGGTGACTCTCCAGATGGTGGGCATGCTGCTCTGATCCCCGACCCCTCTGCTACCACCTTCACCTCCAGACAGGAAAATTGAAACAACTCTTTTTTTCTTCTTTCCACATTTCATATCTTGCTCTTTTACATGTTAGCCTAAAAGAGTTCCATTCCATACCAAAGAATAATCCCATCATTTTTATCAGCCTCACTCTGGATAACTCAAATAGGGAGAGCAGTGGTGTGAATAAAACTCAGAAAACACTTTTCCCAAAGCTGTAGCTCTCAATTAAATTGCAAGTTCCAAACAGAAAGTATTTCAGCTCTGTTTTCTTTCTTCTCAAAGTGACATAAGCCAGTTTCCCCTCCCCACCATAGGGAAATTACACACTAAAAAGTGAATGTTTTGTATTTCCAAGGTCAACAGGCAATGCAAATTAACAATTTTCAAGATATTTTATTCTTTCTGTTAGTTTAAGAACTCAATTTTATATAGCAATTGTGTATCCTCTTCACCCTCACTAAAGCATTTATTAGTATGAGATACTTTAGAATTTCATCTTTCACTTTTATTGTCTCTCTATGATATTTTTCTAATTATACATTTTTAAACATTTTCTAATAGTGTATTCAAAAGCAAATTTCTAATATACAATATCAAAATTTACAATAGTTAGCATCTTATTTTTTTTATTCTGCCCTATTAATCATTTTTCACTATCATGGAGCACAAATTGTAATTCTACAGGTTTTTAGGTAACTCACTAAAATTGAATTATGCTCTGATTATTTAGTCAGACCACATTTTGTTCAATTGTATTGTCCATTTATGACTCCAAGAAAGCATCTGCTGATAATTTTGAATATTCAAAATATTTTAGTAAATACCAACAAAAATTCCCAGAGTCCTTAGATTTCTCATCTAGGCACTTTGTGATATTAGCTTCCAAGGTATAAAAAAAATTGTTAATTTGATAGATCAGTGTTAAAGATGTAGTGCTTTAGTAAACTGCAATTAGAAATATTCATTTCCATCAGACTAAAGTATAGCTAAGAGTGTCTAACACAATAAGCTGACTGAAAGGACCATGAGCATCAGAAAAGAGAGGTCATTTGATTTAATTCTCTAGATCACTTAGTGTTTTAATCTAATCACACCTAAGTAGGTGACTTTAAATGAAAGCTTCATTTAACAACAGCCTGATCATTACTTTGCAAAAGATTGGTTTTTTTGTAGGCAATGATATTAACTGGAAATGACAAACTGAAAGCTAAGAGATCCTTAAGACTCATTACCTGCAAGGGTAATTATGGTCATGGCTTTACTGAGAAAGTCTTTTAGGCTTCAATGGAAGTTAGGTTTAAGCAATATCAATCTCCACAAAAATAAATGAAAAGAAATTAAAGAATTAATTTGTAAAATAAGAGCTTTAATTTACGAAACACATTCTATATATACATATATGTAAAGTTATTTAGTTATAAATTTATTAACTCATTGCCTTAAACAATGTTAATATTGATTTTATGACAGTCTCAGTTTTAAAAGCCTTCGCATATGTAAAATCTCTTTCCATATTAAAGATATTCAAATTCCATTAGTTAAACCCAAGTCTCTATATCCATTGTTAGCAGTATTTTTAGATTTGGGAGACTTAGGTAAAAAGCTTTATTCTCTCCTGTCATGACTTGTTTTTCATTTTTTCCAATTAAACTGTGCAGTATTTTATCTTACAAAAAGTCATTTTCCATTGGAATTTTTAGTATCTAAATTTTTAATATCTAAATTGTTTCTTTTAGTATCTAACTTTAAATGGTAGAATTTGGCATTTTACATTTTTGATTACTTGTTCTGCTGCCCTAAAATGCTTCATTGATATGGCCCTTTAATAATCTCATATTGCCCAAAATTTTAAAAAAATGATTCAGAAGATAAGAGGAATTTGCATTTTTCTTGAAATAAAATAGAATATAACAATTGAGATAAGGTAGAATGTAATAATTTTAAATTTACAGTTTGATAAATTTTGGTGAATGCAGATAACATCACTTAAATTATGAAAAATAACATTTCCATCACCACCCACCTCCCACACTGCCAATGCTGTCCAATTGCCCATTTTGTGTGTGTGTATGTGTGTGTGTGTGAGAGAGAGAGAGAGAAAGAGAGAGAGAGAGAGAGAGAGAGAGAGAGAGAGAGAGAGAGAATTATCCATAATAATAATAGCCACCTTTGACATTTCCATCAAAGGAAACATGGTTGTTCTTAGAAACCTCATTTTTATCATCTGAGTATTAGCTTCATTCTTCTTTTAGAGTTTGTGTGAAAATTGTTGTTTTTAATTTTTTAAAAAAGCAGTGTTTTCAAAGAGGACCAGAGATCCTCCAGTAGGCAGTTAAAAGAGTTGCCTGGCATGTCACAATAGACTTCGTAGGGATTCAATAGCTATTAATAAAAGTATAAAGGTTATTTGCCAAATATAATGGTTCCTATGTGCCATATTCTAGGCACTTAACACACATTCATACAAAATGACAACAATATCTTTTCAACTCAGTATGAAGTTTTAAACTTTTTATTTTTTTATGTAATAACTACTTGGTCAGTTAACTCACAAAGTTATGTAATTTCTTATAGAATTTGTAGCTCCATTTCCTCAATTTACATATGAAAACATTGAAAGTATAGCATATATCAAAGAATTTCAAATAAAATCACCTAATTCAACAAAGCCAGAATTGCTGGCATAGAGGGCTTTTCAAAATAATTCTATTCAAGGCAGCTTTTTAGCAGTAATAAAATTATAGGCATATTTAGTTCTAATAATAGTAAGAAAACCCCAAATATGGATAGGATGGGAATTCAGCATCATTATCTTTTTATATTGAAAAATAGATTAGAAAGTGGAAACTAGTAAAAAAGAGAAAAAAAGCATATTCCATAATCAATTTTGCTGGAAGGAATCTATAAAAGAAACCCAGCACCTAGTACTTCCAGAAGTTTGGAAGACAATATGACATATTGACAAAGAAAAAGAATAATCTGAAGATAAAGATAATTTTATTTTAAAGTCTTCATTGATCCTTTAATAGAGTAAAACAATAGTACAGTGAAGTTCTTACTTGTAATAGCATTTGTAATTTTCATTAACTTTGATTTCTTAAGCAATTTTTTTATTTTGAAAAAAAGACGGTATTTTTAATATTTACTTATCAGAAAGCAAGTTTATCCAACAACTGTACCTGAATCTGCTAATGGGGTAGGCCTCCATGCTTAAGGTTTATTACTAGGACGCTGAGGTTAGAGTAGATGGGTTTTATATAACTGAAGTAATACTAAGGTTTGAAACTAAGAAAGTCACTCCAAAGACTTGCAGCTACATTTAATCACATTTAGCACCACAAAATTGGCTGTCAAAAGTCTAATTAACTATCAAGCATTTGCTCTCTTTTCCATGCAGCTCACTTGCACAAGCCTTTCATTATAACATCTGGCAAGCTAAAAAAAATTCCCTGGAATACCACTTCTTCCTTTACCTTTACGATATTGAGTTATAGTGAAATGAGCTGTTTGTTGAACAACAAAAACATATGTAACGCTTCATTGTTGAACCATGAAGAAGATATTTAAAATCATGTTGCAGCTACTGGTCAATTCATTTTATGGGGGAGCACACAATTAAGTTTAATGAGACACTTTAGCAGATGCATAGTGAGTATAGATTTTGATTTCACTATTTAGTGATGTTGCTTTTTAAAAAAAAATTTTCCTAGATTGTATACTAACCTTAAAATTGCAGTTTCTTTGCTCTTGAATGACTATGAGTGTCCAACTTAATGTTTCCTTTTTTGATTTTGTTTTTTTGCAACTGCTAAGAGCTCTCCCACCCCAATATACTTTATGTTACCAACTGAAATTCAAAGAGGATACTTACATTTTGCTGTAATAGTGGCCACAAAACAAAATGTTGACCATTAAACATTATGACATGCAGTAAGTAAACTGAATTTTATGTATATATCTTTTTTTGGGAGGTGGTATAAGTTACATATTTGCATCTATAATTCCTATATTTTTAACACTTGACTCTTAATATATTATATAACAACTCCTTTCTTCATTGAAATTCTTGGTTACATGCATTTTTTATTAGTTTTAATCAGTTATACATGACAGCAAAAAGATTTTCTATTTATTGTACACAAATGGAGCACTACTTTTCATTTTTTCTGGTTTTATAAGATGTAGAGTCTCACCACATGAGAAGTCATACATGTACCTAGGGTAATGATGTTCGTCTTATTCCACCATCTTTCCTACCCTCATGCCCCCTCCCCACCCTCCCTCCACTTGGCCAAATACCTCCATTCTTCCCCCACACACCCCCATTATGGATCCACTTATCATAGAGAAAATTCAGCCTTTGTTTTTTAGGGGATTGGCTTACTTCGCTTAGCATGATATTCTCCAAATACATCCATTTACCTCTTTTAATTCTGAGTAATATTCTATTGTGTATATATGTATATACCACAGTGTTTTTTATTCATTAATCTATTGAAGGGCATCTAGGTTGGTTCCACAGTTTAGCTAGTGTGACTTGAGTTGCTACAAACATTGATATGGCTATGTCACTATATTATGCTGACTTTAGGTCTTTTGGGTATAGAACGAGGAGTGGGATAGCTGGGTCAAATGGTGGTTCCATTTCAAGTTTTCTAAGGAATCTCCATACTGCTTTTTAAAATATTTTTATTTCAATTTATAAAAAGTAGTCCTAAATAATTATTTTACATTAATTTGAAGAATAATTGCCTATGTTTTTTTTTTCAGTTTCTTAGCTATTCACTCCAATCTTGAAAAATGTCAAATGTGGAAAAAATTAGTTATTTTTTTAAAGATGAGTTGAATATGCTTTTTATTTAAAATGTACATCAAAGAAAGATTACAATAAGGAAATGTTGGGAAAAGGGAAATACAGCAATGAGAATATCATTATATGAAATATCATAAAGTTCGGTACAGTTGTTAAAAGCTTGCCTCACATTTGGCTCTGAGCATCTTTGTGGCTAAATTTGAGAGGGATTATAATTATTTATAAGACTTTTAGTGTCCAACCAAGATTGAACTCACTGACAGCTATAGTTTTTCTCATGCATCTGCTTCCTAGAAAGCTGTTTATACTGATATGGCCATTTAATTTGTTCATATCCTATTAACCTCAAGACTCAATATTCTGTTAGAAAAGTGCAAATCCTTGAGAAAAATAACATAAGATTTAAAGCTGTATTTTAACAATATTGAACCTGCAGGATGCTTTTTGTTGGGGTCATTGTTAATATCTGCAAAGTTTCTTAAATTATTTCAGCCATCTTCTTATGGATAGAGTTTAAATTGAGTAAGTAACAAGGATTTGAAGTTTGGGGAAAGTAACATAAAGTACAGCTTTAGGAATATTTAGCCATGGTGACAATAATGACTATAGAGTAGAAAGGAAAGATGACTTTTTTTTTTTTTTTTTGGTAGTGCTGGGAATGGAACCCAGGGTTGTATGTATGACTATTGACCTGTAGTCCCAGCTCTTAGAAAGGCTCTGAATAGGCATGTTTGATGTTCTAGCACCTGAATTAACTGAATAGACTTTCAGCTCTTCGTTTCTGTCATGACTTTTATCTGATGCTAATATTGCTATACTTACTTTTACCTAGAATCTATCTGGTAAACTTTTCCATCAATCCCTTTCTTTTTAACTCTTAATTTTTGCCATTTAAGAAGCACCTCTTAACAACCCTCAGGTGGCTTTGTAAGCCCAGTCTAATACTATCTCTGCTTTTTCTCTTTCATCTATTATGTTTTGTAATGTAATTGAACTTTTATCATCCTGTTTTGTGCTTCTCCAGTTTGACCACAGTTTGGTCAGACTGCACAAAATTATTCTTCCATCTTTTGCCTGTTTCTTATGCATTTAAGGCAGATCAGTCCAGCCAGCTGGGATCCAGGCAGGGGATCCCTGGGCTTGGCTGTGAATAACAGACTGGTAAGTTTGTGGCTATAATGCCACCTGCCCCCAGACACCTGGAGGAAGAAATCTGGAAAGGAATGTTCCTGCAGCTGCAAAACTTGATTTTGTTTCTGGACTCTCTTGACTTCTTCTTAGCAGTGTTGGTTGCCCTTTGCTGCTTTTGATAGAATGGAAAATAAATTTTTAGAAATCAATGGGTCCAAAGTTTGACTGTCCCCTAGTCTTACCAGCAATGTAAATTGACCCTATTTTTCTTTCTTTCTTGTCTTTTAGGGATTTCTAGAAAATTGGAGAGTTCTCTGAAACCAATTTGGAGTTCTGTTTGCTTGCTGTTGTCTAGGGCTTTTTAGCCAATTCAGGGTTTCTCTGAAATCAACTTGCAGGTCTTTCTTAAGTTAGGTTTGACAGGAAAATTTGACCTTGTCTTTGACAGAGATTGCCTAGTGCAGGTTTGTTTGGAAGGTGGCAGGTGGTGGAATCCAGCAGCTGACATCCAGGCAGGCCCCTGGGTTGGTTGCTTGTAATAGAAATTTCTCAGAAATCTAAGGGGATGTAGGATCCTCCTATGGAGCTCCCATGTTTGTATTACCCAGTGGAAACTATAGTGCCTCTGAACACCTGGAGACTGTTTGTTTGGAAGATCTCTCTCATAAAAGTATAAAGGTGCTAATTCTACCTCAGAGCTATTTATTTCATTGGTGTATTCTAGTTGTACATAATGATGTAATCTGTTGTTATATATTCACACATGCACGCATGCACGCGATATAGCAATATAATTTGACTAATATCATTCCCCAGTACTTCCCCTTTCACTCCACCTAGTCCCTTTCCTCTACTCTACTGATCTCTTTTCAATTTTCATGAGACTGTCCCCCTGTTCTCCCCACTCCCAAATAACCATCTTTTCTTTTTTTTTTTTTTTTTTTCCTGTTCAGCTCCCCTATATCAGAGAAAGCATGTTACCTTTGGTTCAGGGTTTGGCTTAGGGAAGCTTTGATATACAATATGGCATATATATCTGAAAAGCACATGTTAATTTAATAGGGTTGTTTTAAGTGTCATTAACTTGACAATGGGCTTAATAGGCAAATTCTCATGGCGGTAGCAATCTATTAATGGCAGTAGATTTATCTATTAAGGCATGGAACTCTATTTCACAAGACATATCCTATTACTGGATGGGAATTCCCAGATTGATCAAACTGGATTCAATTTTCTTTTCCTTTTTCCATGATTTGCCTATTTTTTATGAAGTATATTATAGAATCTAGCAGTTAGGATCCAGGCAGGATCTCTGGCTTGGCTGCCTGCAACAGAAAGTCTTTAGGAATTCAGGTTAAGTAGGATTCTCAAATCCAGCTTCCATCTTTATGTCACCAATGGGACCTATAATACCTTGGGACGCCTACTAACATGGCCATATTCATAGCTGGGGACGTAGATCAGTGTCAGAGCACTTGCCCAGTATGCTAGAAGCCCTAAGTTCAATCCCCAGTAAAAAAAAAAAAAAAAAAAAAAAAAAAAGTCTTTATATACTACCATGTTTTTCTTTCTTAAATTCTGTATTGTTGTTGGATATGTGTCAATATTATCATTTTATTTTATTTGCTATTTCAGTGTTTTTAGAACAGATATAACAATGTGGAATAGTTTCTCAGTAAATTTTCAAAGTATATTAGTTACACAACAAAAATATGTTAACGAAAAAGAAACAAAGAACATTTTGAAAACACCTAACATCTAGAGAGATACATTTAGCATTTTAATTGAAATAAATATTCTTTTCTTGAGGATAAATTCCTTAAAAAGTTAAGATTATATAATATAATAATATTATCAAAACATGTTATATTTGTATATTTAAATACTCTAAAATATACTTTAGTGCTACAATGTCTATGATAAACAGCAATCTAATATTACATCTAATAATATATTTTAAAATGCTATTATCAGGAACTGTGGATCTCCTAATACCATGTAGTCTATGTTTGAAAATAAAATTGAAGTATGTATTTGTATTAATAGTGGGATCAGTAGTCTAGGGATTTTATATACAACATTGCAGCAGAATAGCAATTTTTTCTGAAATTGTTTGTGATTGACTAATTTAAAAATTAGGTATATTAGAAGTGTTAATTTTAAGCTTTCAAATAGGTATATTAAATAACCATGTTTAGATAGAACACAGTCCCACTATTGTAATTCTAATGAGCTCTTGCCACTGCTTAGGCTCAAGAAATGAATGTATCTATATATGCATGTCTGGAAATGTTGCGGTGAAACCCACTAATTTCTACAATTAATATATTTTAATAACTATAATTAAAAAGAAGTATGTCTATAGTTTTAAATTTTGTCTTCACTGAATGCCTCTCAGTCTTCACAGCTTTCCTAATTTGCATTAATCTTCTTCCCAACAAACTAATGAAGTCTCTTTCAACCAGTCAAGAGCATGCTTAGGAGAAATCTGCTCATTTCATAGATCCTCTTAAAACAAAGTGAAACTGGGGAGCAGAGGCTGACATGGCACATGCACTGCAATCACTAGATGTTGTCCAAAGCTAGTGTTACAATGCACGCTGGCCTGTTGTCTCTGTCCACTGTTGATAAGAGAGGCATCAATGAATTTTTGGAGGCTGCCTTCAAGCAACCTGCTTCTCAGAAAGTTAAATTTTCCTTCTTTAACTTTGTAAAACCTAGTTATACTCATCTCACCAAAGAAGCAAAGGGCTTTCTAAAGAAGTTGAGATGAGCATTTTGAGTTTCCACAGGGCAGTATCCTTAATTGATAAGCCATGTACTAACCTCTTGGCCAGACAGTTATTTTACACACTTTTATGGAGATTATAGTAAGGAGCTGATCTGTTTAAATAGCATTGTGTGTATTGTTGTGAAACAAAAAAATAAGGTCAAAAGTCAGTGTATTTATGTTTTCTTTGATCTCATTAAATCTAAGAAGCACTGAGAACTGAAAATTATATGCCATTGAGCAAATGCATAGACTATTTGGAAGAAGGCTTTGCTGGTTGAGAACATACTTAAGAATTCCAATGATAGCAATACCAAGGTCTATCAAGTACATCTGTATGCAAAGAAATGTAGTAGAAAGGACCGATAACAAAATCTACCCAAGAACTGCTTGAGCCTGTCTATGCTGTAGGGAAACTAGAGAGTACCAAAAAATCTAGGCTGTCACAATGACAGTTTCAAGGGAAAAAAAAAAAAAAAAAGACCTCCGTAGGAAAGTGCCTGTCAGATGACACAGTTTTACAACTGAGCATAGATAGAACATTTTCTAAATCACTAAAAAATTATTACAAAGAACATATTTTGTGGTTATGTCTTTTTGTGATTTGGTATCATTCAATGAGTTGAGAAGTGTTATGTTAAATTCTAATTTCATTTTTTATATTTTTTTATTTATATATGACAGCAGAATGTATTACAATTCATATTACATATATAGAGCTCATTTTTTAAATATATCTCTGGTTGTATACAAAGTATATTCACACCAATTTATGTCTTCACACATGTACTTTGGATAATGATGTCAATTACATTCCGCCATCATTTCTAACCCTATGCCCCTTCTCTTCCCCTCCAACCCCTCTGCAGAATCTAGAGTTCATATATTCCTCCCATCTACCCCGCTATGCATCAGCCTCCTTATATCAGAGAAAACATTTAGAAATTGATTTTTTGGGATTGGCGACTTCGCTTAGCATTATTTTCTCTAACTCCATCCATTTACCTGCAAATGCCATGATTTTATTATCTTTTATTGCTGGGTAATATTCCATTGTGTATATATGCCACATTTTTTAATCCATTCATCTACTGAAGGGCATCTAGGTTGGTTCCACAGTTTAGCTATTGTGAATTGTGTTGCTGTAAACATTATGTGGCTGTGTCCCTGTAATATGTTCTTTTTAAATCCTTTGGGTATAGACCAAGGAGAGGGATAGCTGAGTCAAATGGTGGTTCCAAACAGAAGACCAATATGCTTCATGGACTTCGAAGCAAAAATGATGATGAAAAATGTAGCCAATCTATCCCAGCTATATATAAAACAAATATTATGACCAAAGAAGCTTATCCCAGGATTGCAAAATTGGTTTAATATTTAAAAATCTACAACATTAGTAAAATAAAAAGGAAAAAAATCATATGATCATTTCAACAGATATAGAAAAAACATCTCATAAAAATCTATATCAATCCATGATAAAAACTCTCAGCAAACAAGGCATAGAAGGGATTGGCTTAGTACTTATGCTGTTATTTCCTCACACTCCAATAAAAATTAGTGACCAATATTTAATTAAACTTTATTTTCAAAAGTCTAGGAGAAACACTTAACTTTTTTCAGCATATGATTTCACAGATTACTTTATGACATTCTTCTGAAGGTTTCTCTGATTTATTTCCCCAACAAATTTTTTCTTGGCCAAAATGAAGTCTAGAATAGCAGTTTATTTATTGTTTACTCATTCTTTTAAGAGGTGAATTGTAGGTAAAGGAAGGCCAACATTTTATCAAATGTTCTGCTTTCAGTTGAATAATACTTCTAACACATCTACATGGTTAAAATATTTTATTGTTATTACATCAGTTTAATAATCTGTATTAAGAAAAATAAGACTATTTAAAAATAAAATATTTTTCACATGCTCAAAAAAAAAAGAAAACAGTTAAACAGTTTCCCAAAATTTGTATTTTGCTCGAAAATGATAGTGCTTTAATATTCAATGTGAAATGTCAGGTAAAATAGATGGCTTGGGAATTCTGTTCAATTATTCTCTAAGGTTGGGGATTATCAGAAGATAGGATTAAGTCCCAAGTAATTGTATATGAAACTGATCTGTTACAGAGGAAGAAATCTAAACAACCATAAAAATAGATTCTTGGACTAAAAGCTAGACTAAATTATTCAGGGACAATCCAACCTCATTACTTTAGATGCTTGTCTTACTAGAGAGTATATGTTAATATCATTTCAGCAAATCTTAAAAATCTATTGTGTATTATGGAGAGTATGAAGCTGACCACAGGGCATTTTAATAGCCATTCTCCATCTCACCTGAAGCCCAGGACAATGAATTCAACTTTAGCAAATCATTTATATTTTGTCCAATATCTTGCATTTGAATTCTATTTCTACTAATTACTGGCTATAAATCACAGGATAAAACATTGTACTTAAACTATGGTTCCCTAGGAGCTACAACTGAGATGATAATGCATGGTTCAGAGAATGGTTTCAAAGCTATTTTGCATATAAATGACAAAAAAACCACTTGTACTGCCACAGAGCAAACAATGAATAAATTGCAATTATTGCATGCCCCATATAACATCTCATCCAAATAAGTAGAATTTTTTTTCTTTTGAACTGAAGATTGAACCCAAGGACTCACGCATGGTAAGCACACTCTGTCACTGAGCCACATCCTAGCCCTAGGACCATAATTTATGGTTATTACTGAATTTTCATTGGAGCAGAAGGATTATTATCAGCATACCTCTATTGTGCTGGTGGCCAAAAGAGAAGAAAATGAAAATATTACTTTAGAATTTTAAAATTTTCATATTATCAAAAGGAAGGATGATTTGTATATTGTATTGTACCTGTTACCCACATATATCGTAAAAGAAAAATGTTATAATACAGTAGCACAGTGTCCTGTTAAAAAAAAAAAAAAATCCAGTAATCCTTTTGAAACAAAACACCAGGTCAAGTTCAAGACTACGAACAGATTTGCTTTAATTTATAGCACTATTTTTCTACCAAATGAGTTTCCCCAAAAGAATAGCCTTCTCAATTGTCAGAACTTTGGGGGGTTTTGATTATATTTCAATATTTTACAGAAAATAAATTTCTAAGTTCTAAAGATTTTCAGATCATCTGTGGTCCAGAGTAGAGGGTTTGTACAAAGTATATGGAGACACGCTCAGTATTGGATTTTTTATGGTTTCTGCGTTCCTGTTCCCACAATGTTAAGGACATGGGAGAGAAGCTGGTGGTTCCACGAAAACCACTGCTCATCCTTCTGTACCCAGCATGAGAAAATATTGGGCAATGGTGCTAAAATTCTTTCTTCTTATTTGAAAATGGGTTTGGGGAAGAGGGAAGGAGATTTAGCCATGAATCTATGTTGTTGGCCTTTATTTATAAGGTGTCACAAATCTAAATCTAACTAAATTACAAGACTGATTGTGATCTTACTTTATAGTCTTTAAAAGTGTCCACAAAAGGATATTTTTGCCTGGTCTGTCTTTGGAATGCTAGATCCAAACACACAGGTGACTGTTGAACATTCTCTTCAGGGTGTCACTGCAAGCATTTCATTAAGTTACTGAAAACTAAATTAGCTATCATCCCTTTCTCCCGACACTAAACCTCTTATTTCTTGTTTGGTGTCACCACCAATCACCATTTCTTCTACTTCTGATAAATTTCCTCCTGATGCTTAATGAATAACTGGTTCTATTGAATCTGTACCCTTTATGCTTTTGAAATGTGTTCCCCCCTCTCCATCTTTACAACACAATCACAGATTTTCAACCTTTCTCTACTGAATGATATTTCTTGTCGTAATCACATATTCTTCTGAACATCTCCAAATTTGTGTGTGTATATTATTTTAACCATTACAAACCTGATTTTGACACCACCCTACCTGAAATGTTAGAATGGCATGGCAGAAATTTATGGTGACACTCCAAAAGGTGAGAAGCTTCTATGTTTCTTTAGTGATTTTAGAGTGCTCGCAGGCAACATGCACATTTTGTATGACATTGGTCTTAAACTTGCCATTCCATAAATAGGGGATTCTTTTTATACTTTCTTGCTATTCAGCCTATCCCTTTACACTGGAATTTTCTTTCATTTTGTTCATTTAATGGCATCAAAATCTACCTCAGTTTTCATCCAGTCTAGTTCTCTCTCATTCATCATGATTGATCTCATTTCTCTATGTATGTGTGAGCGTGCACGCACGCGCATGCGCGCACACACACACACACACACACACACACATAATTTCTAGTTAACATCTATTTGTATTAGATGTTGTAACTCTGTCTTTCAATAAAAGTATTGAGTATGTTGAGGACAGGGTCCACTCCATCTACAAATCTGGTGCCAAAATTGTATGTTAACAAGTCACAATTCAATTTTAAAGCAGAATGTGATTTTGGAGAACATTTAGTACACATTCTTGATTTTATAAAGGATCCTTACTGGATTAGCTTTTACTCATTGTAATACATTTGTCCTTTAAACATTTAAATCAATATCCATGGAGTTTAGTTTCTATTTTGTTTGTCTATTATATAAGAAATCTTTCTCCGGAATTTACTGAGCTAAATTGACCTGTTCATCTTTTATTCCATCAAGAATTATTTATGGGCTGGGATTGTGGCTCAGCGGTAGAGCACCCCCCTAGCAGGGGCGGGACCAGGATTCAATCCTCAGCACCACATAAAAATAAAGGCATTGTGTTGTATCCATTTACACCAAAAAATAAATATTTTTTAAAAAAGAATTATTTATTTCAAAATTTAAGAATGCTTTGGCCTAGATCATAGGTTTTAATTTTCAAATATCTAAATTTCTGGTGGAAAAAATGATACTGAAATTCAGAAATTAGTTTGTGAAAATTGGAAGTTCTAATCTACCTGTTGTGTCTGTTAGTTTTTCATTGCTGTAACAAAAAAACAAAAAAAAAAAAGTACCCAACAAGAACAACTTCGAAGATTAAAAGCTTATTTTGGCTCATAGTCTCAGAGGTTTAGTAGATTGGCTGAGCCAACTCCTCTGCACCCAAGGTGAAGCAGCGCATAATGTCAGAAGGACATGCTAGAGTGATATTGCTCAGAGCATGGTGACCAGAAGACAGGGAGAAAGAGGAAAAGGCCAGAGAAAAGATGAACCCTTTCAGGGCTTGTCCCCAGAGATGTATCTCCTCCTGCCTACAGTTACCAACCAGTTCATTCAAACTAGGATAAACTGAATAGGTTGCAACTTTCACAATCCAATCATTTCACCTCTGAACATTTCTGCATTAACACAAGAGCCTTGGGGGGATATCTCATAATCCAAATTATAGTATTCCACTCCTGGCCTCCAAAAGCTCATGTCCATTTTATCATGCAAATCCATTTAGTTCATCTCCAAGAGTTTCTATGTTCTTAACAGTTCCAGCACTGAACAAAATCCCAAGTTCAATGTCTCCTCTGATACTCAAGACAAACTCTGACTGTGAGCACTTGTGAAGATCAAAAACAAGCTACATATAGCCAATATACAGTGGAACAAAGTAAATGCACCCATTCTAAAAGGGAGATAGGGGCATAGACAGAAGGGGCAGTTCCAAAGCAAGACCAAATCTCATCAGGGCAAAGAGGTCTCATAACTTAGCATCCAGCATCTAGAACACATGGTGGCACTACGTGTGCTTCAAAGGGCTTGCTGGTTGCAATATACCTAGGATTTTAAAATTACCTCACTTTCTCCATAGCCAGCAGTTTTTCAGTGCAGACAGTCCATATTACTTACATCTCTTAATTCCTGGGATCACCTTTCCTTCTTTACTATAATTTTTGCAGATTCATGCTTCACCTTCAAGGGAGTAGACCACAGGAATATTAAACTTACTACACTTTGCTTGTATTCCCAGGTCTTCTTTATAAATGGCAATGGACATCTCCATGACTTGCAGACTCTATTATCCTGCATTCCTTCAAAACCAGCACCATGTGGATGACACCAATGTGTGTTGCTGACTTGAGCAGTAGCCAAGTCCTCTTAGATCATGGCTGCAACAACCTCTGAGTGCCTCAGCAGTTGAGTTTGTTAAAACAACTTTCTAGGTTTTCCTCTGTGAGCAGAGTGCCCCCATGATCTCTTTTCAAAATAATTTCTTTTGTGTACACTGGATCCTGTAGTGGAAGTGATCTGGCAATTTTCTGAGATGCCCTCCAGATATCTTTCCAATTGTATCTGTGAAATGTACTTAGCCTCTCTTTAGGGGATATAGTTTCTGCAAAAGTGCACCTTTCTGGACCTCAGTTCTACATGGACTTTTCTGATCAAATTGCAAGTTTAAAAGAATCTTGAGCTCTGTTTTTTGTTCTCAGTTTTCAGTAAACCTGGCTAAAAGCTGCCAGCAAAATCCACACCATAGACAAGGCAGTGCTGTCTGGAAACACCCTCCACCAGATTAATTAGTCTGTGACCTTAAAATTCAGTCTCAGGCCACATATTAGGACATGGGCAAAAAGTAGTTCTTTTACAGAATGTAACATGAGTGGTCTCTAGTTCAATGCCCAACAGAGTCCTCATTTCTCTCTGAAACTTCATGAGCACAGTCTTTACTGTCTTCACTTCTATCAGCATTCTGTTCTTCTGAGTTTCCACCAGATTCATACATTAAGCTCTGTTTACAAAATTCTAAGACTTCTGTATCTTTAGGTTATCCAAAGTATTCCTGCAAACTGTCTACAAAGGCTTCTGAGTTCCCACCTACCCTACTGTGTTTGTTAGCTTTTCTTTGCATGGTCAGGTTAGCGCAGCAACAGTCCCACTCCCAGTACTAATTTTGGAATCAACTCATTGTCATTGTGACCAAAACCTTGACAAGAAGAACTTAGAGAAAGAAAAGTTTATTTTGTCTCATTCTTTTAAAATTCTTGATCAGCCAAGTCCATGGCTCTGGGCCCAACATGAGACAGCACCACATCATGGCAGAAGGACATGGTGGGGAGAAGTTTCTCAGGACATGATGATGGAGAAGCAGAGAGAGGGAGAAATGGAAAGGGACCACAGTGACAATGAAGCCTTCCAGAACATGTCCCCAGTGAACGAAATCCTTGAGCCATATTCCACCTGCCTGCAGTTACTACCCAGTCATTCCCTGTAAACTAGATGGACTGATTAGGTTTTATCTCATGGAATCTAATCATTTTTTCATCTGAACATTTCTGCATTGACACAGGGATTTTTAGAGGACACCTCACACCCAAACTATAACACCTGCTAAGGTTTATTTCAGTTCTCAATACTAACTTTGATGCTTATTTTTGAAGCTTAGTGATGCCACATTTCTCCTTTTCTTCTCTTAAGATCAATGGCATCAAGGAACATTCTTTTGCTATCTTGGGAATTTAATGACTTATCATAAATTATCATCCTGGCGCTTGGGCTATAGTTCAATGGTAGAGTTTATGCTTAGCACATGTGAAGTGCTGGGTTCGGCTCTCAACTCAAAATGGAAAAATTGCCATGTATGTTTGTTTTTATGACCTGGGATCTGTTTGTGTCTTTATTTTGATCTTCTCTTACTAACATATCAACCTCAGTCACATTTGTTTTCTGCCCTCACCTACCCTTGCTCACTCAGGCACTTTCACTCTTAGCTGCTGGATCAGACCAGACATGTCCTAGCTTATTTCATCTAGCAGTAAGTGGATGATACTGGACCAAAAACCAATTATTCTGGCAAGAGTGAGTGAAATCCTATATTACAAATGCAATAAAGCTCAAAGGTTAAATTATAAAGTGATCCTTTGAAAATACAGACTGTATTTTCTGGAAAAAAGAAAGAAAGAAAAACCTCATTCATTTAGTTCTCTAGGTAACTTAATGTCAATCAAATGATTACTAAAGCTTGGTGCCTTGGCGTAATCCAAGCAACCTGGGAGGCTGAGGCAGGAGAATCACAAGTTCCAAAGCCAATCTCAGCAACTTGGGGAGGCCCCAATCAAATTAGCAAGACCCTGTTCTGAAAATAAAAAAAAATAAATAAATAAGTATATAAAAGGCTGGGGATGTGGTTCAGTGGTTAAGTTTTCTGAGTCCAATCCTTGTTACAAAAAAAAAAAAAAAAAAAAATGAGGAGGCAGAAAAGAACATGATCATGTGAACTCAAATGCACTAGTGAAAATCTTTCTCAAGGACATTTTACTGGATCCCTGAGAGAAAGCTGGGCAGCAATGCAGGTAGAATAAGAGAATGATGTTAAATTGAAAATGATGGAAAGAACAGGATAGTAATGGAGTGACGTGATGAAATTATGCCAATCCTTTTGAAGGCACAGGACTGATTCTGATTCATGGGCTATGAGCCAAAGAGAATGTGGTTGTGTTATTGTTGTAATTTCAAGAGTAAAATCTTAAGCATCTGTATTTACAGAGTGAGATGTTTTGTAGTTTTTAAGCTGCCAACAATGTGAGTTCTACAAAAAATACAGATGGTTAAATTCACATGCACAGAAAGGGGTCTTCTCCTTCTTATGAATTCTTTCTGATTTTTCATGTTTATTTTCTACCATTATATTTTACATCTCCTAACAAATACTGCTATTCTTTTATTTGATTTTTTTATATAGAATTCTGTGCAAAGCTTTCTCATTAAATTATTTTTCATGCTTTAAATTTGTGTTAACAATTCCATTCTTGCTGTGTAATTTTTGAGTTCTGATTTCTCTTCTTAAGCAGATATAATATAAGAAGAGGTGTGGAACTTTTAAATATTATCTAATCTAGATTATAAATAAATGAAAACTGGAAGAAAAACTAGAATATTAACAAGCTATATTAAAAGTATAATTACATTAGCTAAGTCTTGCTTGCTTGATTGATTGATTGATCTTTTGCTGTATAGGAATTGAACCTAAGGGCACTAGACCACTGAGCTGTATCCCAGATGTTTTGTTTTTTAATTTTGAGGTAGGATGTTGCTAAATTGCAAATGCTGACCTCAAATTTGTGATCATCCTGCCCCAGTTCCCTGAGTCACTGATATTACAGACGTGTACCACCACATTTGGCTTCTATATAGTTTTGTATGTAATGTAGTGTTTTATTGAAAATAAAAATGCATGTTTTTCAAAATAAAATATCCAATATTAAACATATTCAAATTTCGAAGCAAAACTATAATGAAATATCATCTTACCCATGATATGATGGTTATTTTTAAATAAAAATAACAAATGTTGGTGAAGATGTGGAGAAAAAGGAACTTTCATACACTGCTGTTGAGATGTAAATTAGTACAACCATTATGGAGAAGACTATGGAGGTTACCAAAACTAGATAAACTAAAACCAGAACTACCATATGATCTGGCTTTCCCACTTCGGAGTGTATCTATAAAGGAAATAAAATTAGCATGTAAGAGAAACACCTACATGCTCATATATATTGTGGCACTATTTATGATAACTAATATATGGATCAAACAAAGTGCCCTTCAGCAGATGAATGGACAAAGAAAACATGGTAGATCGACATAATAGTATATTATTCACCTGTAAGGAAAAATGAATTCCTGTTCTTTACAGCAAAATGGGTGAACTTGGACAACACTAGGTTAAATGAAATAAGCTAGGCAGACATGAAAGACACATATCCTATGTTCTGTCTCACATGTACAAGTTTTTTTTAAAAAGTGACCTGAATATAGAATAGTGATAACTAGGACTGGAAGGCAGGAGAGGAGGGTGGATAAAGGAAGGTGGGATATGATTAGTGAACACTTTATTCATGTATTTAAATTTCACAATGAACATCATAAACACTTAAGACTGATGCATGTTCATCTAAAATACCAATGTACAAAAATAAGCATTTAATACAGGTATATACAGTAGAGAGGAAGATAATTATGATAATAAAATTCAATTTTATGAAATTTTAAAAAGTAATTTTGATAATTAGAAATCAAAACAGATTAAGAATTACAGCTAACTTGGCTTAAACATGTTTAATGTAAATTGTTGTGTAGTTTTCTTTTATGTTGTCCAAACAAGGATTCATACAGTTTTCAAGTAAAGCAATTTGATCAGATAATTTTAAATCATTGATAATCTAAACTATGTCAGTATAATAAAAATATGATAGCAATTTTAATTTGCATTGTGAAAAATATATTTCACATTTTATAAGGAATAAAATACTTTACCTCAATAGTTGAAGCTACTTAGAAACTGAGAAAAAAATGTAGTTGATCTAACCATTGCTCATTGAAAAAGCCTTTCTTTGTAATGGAAGAAATTAAAATATTTATGTTCTAAATAAATGCAATTAAAATCTTGAGTATTCATTATAATATAATAAATATGTCTACTTGTTAATTTTAATCAATTGTATGTATAAATATGCTTTATTTTAAATCTCATGCTTATTTGAAATCTTGAGTAAGAATTTTATAGAAATTTATTTTATATATTTAAGGTATAAATATATATGTATTATACTTTATATATATTTAAGGTATAAATATATACATTCATATATGTATAGTTTATTTCTGTATTTTATTGAATTAATCAATGAACAGAACATATGCATTGATTTAAATTGTTATTGACTAAGTATGCCTAAGACTTAACATAATAATAAATGTAATCTTAATTAGGTTGTACATCAGATGTCAGCTTGAATTTATCCTAGGTTTAAAAACTGAAAATGTTTGAGTCAAATCCACATTCCATGTCCAGTGGAGAGTCCACAGGCTTCCTGGATATTTTTGTGTATCCCAAGTGTACATTGTTCTGGTTACCCTGGCTCCAATTTTCTTCAGATGCTAGAATTTTTTATTGACCATCTTTCAGCATTTCTTTCTCTGAATTTTGACATGTACCAAAACTGGATATCCAGTGTCCTTTCCTTATCTGTACCTACTTCCCTTCTGGCCTTCTTCCAACTTTTTCAGTGATGATTATCTAAATCAGCACTATTCACAATTGCTGCAGTCTGGCTGGGCACAAATCACAGGCCACTCAAGCAGGAACAAACTTTATTTCCAAACTCCACCAGCACACTCCCCCGGAACTCTCCCGAACACCACCCACGCGGATCCTCCAGGAACCACCACACACCAACTGGAACTCCCATCACCGGAACTTCACCAACCAACTCGAAATCTTCAGGAATCCCCGTGAGAGCTCAACCGGAACTCAAAGGGAACTCCGGGAGAACTCAAAAGTCATCCTCTTAATGGCTCCATGGCATCACCTCTCAACCACTACTCCTGGCAAAAATGCCATGTGTCATCCCAACTCGGCTGTGGCCCTCAACACACAATAGCCAAGAGTTTGACATAATTCAAATGCCCATCTCCTAGTGAATAGATAATTAAATGTGGTATATCCATGTAATGCAATATTATTCAGCAATATAAAGAAATGAAGTAATGTTTAATGCTACAATATCATGTTTAATGCTACAATATCGTTCAACCTCAGAAACATTATCTCATGGCAATGAAGTCAATCATAAAAGGCCATATAATTCATTATTCAACTTATATGAAGTGTCCAGAATAGGGAAACTACAGAGACAAAAACTAGATTAATGATTATCCAGTACTAATTACGGGAAAGTTGGGGTGATAAACACAGGACACGTTTAGGTTTTCTTGGTGATGAAAATATTTAAAAATTGTGATGTGAGCTTTAAAATAATGAATATGCTGATAATCATTGATTGTGAACTTTAAACATTGATTGTAAACTTTAAATTAATGAGGTGTATACTAGGTAAAACACATGTCAATGAACTTTTTAGACTGAAAAACATATCACATAATCTTTTGCAACTACCAGGACAGAGTTTACTTAAATAAATAGAATGTCAGATATTATGCAAAAACAACCTAAACTTAAATGCAACATCTGAATTTTTACTATGATACATTCAGTCAGTCCAAAGTACAGTTAGAGACTTTCCTTGGATATGCAAAGATCCATCAATGTTCAACATCATCTTTGGGTTTTATACTTTTTCTATAACCACTAGATTCTATCTAGGGAAAGGAGAAGTTTAATGTAATTCTCCACTGACATAAAGTATTGCAGTAACATTCTGTAGTTTTATTCTTCTCCTTTATTGCTGTAATGATAGCAGAAAATAAAGAGAGTTATCTTAAATTTCCTATTCTAGTTATACATTTTCTGAGTCATAGTGGTATGTGCATTTTAGTTCCTGAATAGCCTAGATGAGCCTGAAGTGTAGCTGTTACCCACTATCTGAGTTATGTGGGTAGAAATAGAAGTATCTCTTAATAGAGGAAAAATGTGAAGAAAATTTACAGCTAAATGCTATAAAATTACTTGGTAAAATTATGTTTGATGAGATTGGATACCTCTATTTTATAGAAATTTATTTTAATATTTCCTGAACAATCTCTCCATCTCTTTCTCTCTTTTTCAGCTTTAGACCCAGCTAAAGATCCCTGCTTAAAGATGAAATGTAGCCGCCATAAAGTATGCGTTACTCAAGATTCTCAGACTGCAGTCTGCATTAGTCACCGGAGGCTTACACACAGGTAAAATTGTTAAATAAAATCCTTCTGATTGAATAGTACTTCTTGCCATGCACACTATAAATATTGGTCAGTTCCTTCTAATATTTTACATGGAGTTTTATTGAAACATTTTAAGAAGTTGAGTTAATATAATTTTGATGATTCCTTGGGTTAAACATTGTTATCAACCAATATTAGTACAGATAAAAGAATTTTATGCATATATTATTAGGTAAATCATATCATGTAAAGATTAGATTATATATTATGTGGGTATTTGTACTTTTTATATTTTAGGGAACAGTTACAGTTTTGGTACCCTCTAAATATTTTTATTTATTGCTATACCTGTTTCCCTCAGGTATAAGTAAGAAGTCAAATTAAAGGGGAAAATCTGAACTTACTGATGTTCATAAAAAGAGATAGTAGCCAGATGTGGTGGTACCCTATCTCAGATTATAGTAAAAAGGGTTAGGGATGTAGCTTATGGGTACAGAAACCCTGGGTTTGTTCTCTATTACAAGAGAGAGAGAGAGAGAGAGAGAGAGAGAGAGAGAGAGAGAGAGAGAGAATATGAATGTAGACATTTGGGACCAGAACATTCTTGTACACTTCCTTGGGAAGTACTCATACCAGAGAATTCTTGCATCTATTCCCTGATTTCCTGGAGGCTGACACAAAATTCCTAGAGGGGAAGGCAGGATTTTAAAGATCTTTTCCCACAATCTTCTTGCTTCTGTGAGATAGGCTCTGCTTTGAGAACAACTGATATTTTAGAAATAGACTATCTAGTTTGGTGCTTAGTCTCAAGGATTGGAACATTCCATAATTAAAACTGAAGTCACCAGGTAACTGAAGGGAACAACTGCATTCATTCATATCATTACTTTTAAAGGAATTCTCTTTGAGTGAACACTTTTTGTGATACAGGACCTAGTCTATATGTTACATTTAAGTCAAATTAGTGAGGAAATTTTGACATTTGTGTGCATTCTCAGAGAATAATTGGACTTTTGGCTTTTGTAAACTTGCCTGTAAATTTTATTATCAAACCATACCAGCAATTAGCCATGTGTGGCGGTGCACACATATAATCCCATCAATTCAGGAGACTGAGGCAGGAAGATCACAAGTTTGAAGTCAGGCTCAGAAATTTAGCCAAAGCCTCTGCAACTTAAGGAGATCCTGTCTCAAAATTAAAAAAAAAAAAATACAAGGGAGATATAGTTCAGTGTTAAAGTACACCTGGGTTCACTCTCCAGTACAAAAATGAAACAACAACAACAAAATAACCAGCAAATGGAGAATAAGAACATTATAGAAAATAAAAACATATTTAATACAAAACAGCAAATATTTAAATTTTGCTGATAGTTTTTTATGTTCATTATTAATAAAACACACACACACACACACACACACACACACACAAACACATTACCCTCATTTACCTGCTGAATGGATTAGGGAAGTCTTTATTCCATGATATCAAATCTAGAGTAGACAGTATCAAGTACCAAGGCATATGGATATTAAAAAGATAGAAAGTCTGTGCATATGTGAGCTTGAGACAGAGAGTCATGCATACTTGTTGCATAACTGTAGAAATGAGAAAAAGAGTAAAGAAAAAATATAACAATAGTTTACAGATGAAAAGCATAAAATCCACCTGGAAATCACATTTATATAAAGTTAATGTACTATGGGAAGTTATAAAAGGGTAAAGAAGAGTTACTAGGAACATAACCCAAATTGATCCTGATTTCTAAGTCAGTTTTATGAAAAATATCAAAAATGTGAGCCAGAGATTTGTCATTTCCTTAAGATTCTAAAAGAGCTTTTTAATGTTTTAGATTTCCAAAAATTTTAAGTATTAAAATTGAGAATTCGATAAGAAGATGGTGTCTAAATGAACTCCTGTGTGCAATCCTCATCTGAGTTACAGAGACTCATTCATTTATTTAATTTTAAAGAAAAAAACTATTTCATCACAAGTTCCAGAAACTCTGTTAAAGGTTTACACCTATATAGCTTTAATGCCTTTGTAGCAGTTTCATCTGCCACTTCATCCCCCTGGCCTCCTGAACCCAAGTCATAGAGCAATCAAAGACCTAGCAGTTAATATCATTCCTGTGGCAGAGACTCACTCTGATTTTTCAATCATTGAAAACTAAGAAAGGTTAATTTCACTGATTCGAGGTCACAAAGCTAGGTATTTCCAAAGCATCCATTCTGATCTGTATTGACTGAGACTGGACTCTGTTATTAATAAAACACACACACACACACACACACACACACACACACACACACTGTGTTTATTTACAACCATACTATCGCATTACTTCTCTAACCTATTAAAGAAAACTTTATAGACAAAAAAAATACAAAAACAACAACAATAACAAAACTTCCTCATCATGGTAAAGAATATTAAAAACTAATAGCTGCAATACTTCTTAGCATATACCATTGAAACTTCCTGAACAGAGAACCTTTAGCAGCTCTGTCTTTGGCATAGTGGTGCAGTAGGGCAGTGGGGGAGACTACTAGAATTTAAATGGGCAGATTTCAAAGTGCCTTATATAAATAGTATTTATTCCTGTACTATTACCGATAGAGACTATTTAAAAATTTGTGCTCATAGCCAGGTATGGCAGCTCATGCCTGTATTTCTGGCTACTTGGGAGTCAAGATCAGAAGATCACTTGACCACACAGAGTTGGAGATAAGCCTAGGCAACCTGAATGAAAAGAAGAAAAGAAAAAAAAAAGTAACCAATATTCACTATATTCAATAAATAAACAACTCCAATGAATTTCCAAATAATTGATGTTAACATCAATGTTTGATATGCATTATTTGTTTTGAGGATGTCAATACGCTGGGAATGTTTATAATACAACATTTAGAGAAAGAGCTTTTCAAGCAGTTTGATCAATAAACACAGCTAATATAAATAATTAGAGCTAACTTTGAGGCATGCATGTGGGTGTGTCATATTGAAATTAGAGAAGTAGAGCTTGATGAATAAATTTGGTCATTTAGATTGTTTAGATTAGAAATTGCTACTTTATGGCATTTATTTTTTCCTCCCTTGATCTCATAAGTGAAAGGAACTGAGCTCACTGTCATTTCTGTGGGGGTGGGGAATGAGGCTTTTCAAGAGACTGTCCTAAGCTCCTCCCTTCAACACTAGGCATCACACCCATTTCCCATTACCTTAGAGCTTTGAACCTCTCATCTTAAAATGTTCATCTCATCTGTCATCATTGCCTAACTTCAATCTCCTTCAGTTGACTGGAAGTTTCAGGAAGGCAGAGTCGGTGTCTTATTCACTACTGTAGACTCCAGTCTTGATCTAGTAACTCCTGCATCTTTTCTTGGAGGAGGGTCGGGAAGGTCCTGCCTGATCAACATTTAGGCTGAAGGGGAAGATTCGTAGCTTGATTGATGGAATGGAACAGTCTAGATTATCCCATCTATCCCTTCGGTGTGCCTTGTGCACGTTTATTGAAACGTAGATTAGGAAGGACATAGGAGCCAATCAACAAATAGTTTTAAATAAATTTATTGGAAGAGTGAACAAATGCATGGCTTACGGGGGGGAAACAAAATAGGATATGAAAATATCAAATGGTGAGAACATAACAATTGATTTTAAGAAATGGGAAAGTCCTTGGCTTGGATTTGTAACTAATGGAAATAATCAGTATATTTTTCCTTCCTGAGTGCTGTAAATAATAATAATGATGTCAGCCAGACACAGTGGTGCATGCCTGTAATCCCAGCTGCTTGGGAGGCTGAGGCAGGCGGATCAGGACTTCAGAACCAGCCTCACAACTTAGTGAGGCCTTAAGCAACTCAGCAAGACTCTGTCTTTAAATAAAATATTAAAAGGGGTTAAGCAACTCTGGGATCAATCCCTAGTACCCCCAAAAAAATATTTAAAAAAATAATAATAGTAGTATCTTCCCAAATCAGAGAAATAAATATCTCATTATGTGTTGTACTCTAGCTTTGACCAATACTGCCAACCTGGAGGATGGTGTGGAGTAAGCATGTAAGTCATGGTCAAAGCAATGTATTTGGGCATTATCTTCTAATGAAATTTTCAGTGAGCTGCATTTTGTGTTGATTTTCTGTTAGCATTACCATTACTAGTTAAAACCAAATAGATTTATAAATAGTGAGAAAGAACTCACACTTGTCCAGCTTGTACCATGTTTCTGCACAATGGAGACCTAACTGATTATAAAATACATTATGGCCTTCCCAGATTTTGAATATGAGCTACTCTTTATGTTGTTACCTTGGAAATACTTCTGCAGAAGCTGATTATTGAGGGTTTTTTTTGTTCTTCTGTTGTGTATGTGAGCAAGAAACCCAGTGATTTATGCTCCCTTGCTGCCTACACAACTGCAGATAAGAAAATTAACACTATTTGTAAATCAGTGTTTCTGGCACCAATCAATGTTGATGATATTAAAAGAAAAAGGTTTGGCACAATAAGACAGAGTAAAGTTGAAGAAGTTGTTATAGGACAAATCTAGTCATGTTAATTTTTGCTTCACTTGCACCAAAGGATGAAAAAAATTAATACGTAAATGCTTTGGTTTCCCTATGAAAGCATTACATAGAAAATGATGAAAATAATTTCAAATGCTACTTATATCAAAAATAGATATCCAAAGAAGGCAAGTCTTAAACTTCTTCTATTTTAATTTCACAGTTTTGGGATTTATAGCTTATAATGGCAATGTTTAAAAGAAGATTTGGATTTCTTTATATGGTTATTAATTGCATGACTACCTTATTTGCCTTTCCATTGTTCTAATGTGGAAATGTTTAATATTGGAAGATTCAATCTCAGGACTCAAATTATAGGAGAGTCCCAAAATGTTTGTTGGACTGGGCTTAACATGGCTACTTTAAAATATTTCTTCTTATATTTAATTTTGCCTGTATGGAATAGGAATGTATTCCTAATTCCCTAGTGGACCAGAAGTCTGATTGACCTAACGGAGAATGAAATCTGTATGTATTTCACATTTAATATGTGTAAAGCTCTTTACCAAGTGCTTTTAATTGATGTGTCTTTTATATAAACTCTAATGTTTTATATTAAATATCATTTTGCCCATTTTATAGAAACAGGAACTAAAGCTCTGGATATTTTGGGTATTCTTTCTGATATTAGTTAGATGATAGGGCAGATTTAAGATTCGGAATCATATCTATCACCTTCATTCACACATTTTACTTTTATAATTATAAATAAATTTTAAGTATTCATATGAACAGATGTCTATGTAACTTTATAAATACTTAGCTATTTATAAATTTCTTTTGTTTAAGATAGAGAATTGGTCACACTTTTTAAAATGAATTATACTTTAGAATGGTTATGGAATTTTGGATAGTGAGTTAGTATGGAATGATTTGATTCCTCTTCATGATATACAGATTTTAGCCAACCTTTAATCTCTAGAACTTGTGTCTATATGCATACACACAGATACATATGTATACATAATTAATTTAATCTCATAGGTACCATAGAGGACGAGATAGGTTGTGATTATCACCCCCTTTCTACCAATGATAAATGCTAAGACATGAAGAACTTGTATCATTTGTTCAAGTGATAAACTTGGATATTGAACATGGCCATTGTGTTTCTAGAATTTTGTATTCTTATTTTGGTGTACTATCTTTTGAAACATATTGTTTAACATTAACATAGCACTGTAGAATTATTAATTCATCTTATCTCACAGAATAGCTATCGCCTAATGTGTAGTTTCTCAACATATTGTAAACCCACATTTTTTTTTAACTGAACATATAATTTTTAGCTTCCCCCAAGGGGCTATAATCCCAAGCTAGTAGGAAATTGCTTGTAAGAAGAAAATTGAATTTATTAGAGTATATCTTTTCATCAGCTCCAATGATCTGGTCAAGCTTTACTCTAGATATCATGCATTACAAAAAAAAAAAAAAAGCCTGTTGCTCAAATATAAAAATAAGTTACAGTACTGACTCGATATGTGAAGTATATAGTACATCTTATCATTATTATGATGCATTTCCTCAGGAACCTGTTGACTAAACTCTGTCTTCCACATCACCCTTTCTAGCCTGGCCCAGGCAGTGTTATAGCCTCCTCTGCACTGTGCTCCACTGGCATATGGAAGCCTTATCACAGAAGAAAACCTATTCTGTAGAGCAATGTTGCAGAACACAAGTAGCCACAGCCAGGCTGCCAGCTTGTCTAGTCTCAGTCTCGCTATCTCTGTGATCCTGAATGGGTTACTTTAAAGTTTATGTGCTTCAGTTCCTTCCTCTGTAAAAAGAGTACCTTCCAATATACTGCCTTAGGATTAGTGAGTTTAATATGAAAAATAAGTAAAACAGTATGTAATCTACAGTAGGGGCTATATTAGAGTTTGATATTGCTTTTTTTCCCTAAATGTGTTGTAGATTTTATGATCATACACTTGATTAGGATCTGTGCTGTTTTTAATCTACTATTGTGTTTTGCACACTTTATTATTTGTTTTTCAGAAAAACTCCATTTCTAAGAATGATTTTAGTTTAATGGTTAGTAGTCTGTAATTTGAAGCTAGACTAACTGACTTTAAAGTCTTGTTGTATCTCTAGGTAGCAGAATGACTTTTAACAAATTACACTCTCCAGGACTTGTTTTCTTGTTTATAAGAGAAAAATGATAATTATACTATCTCCCTCCATTTTTGTTAGAATTAAAGCCATAATTTGTGTAAAACACTCTTCACCACGTAAACACCTGAATGAAGAACATTAATTATTGTGAAATCTTTGTGCAACTTTTCCCTCACACATCTTCCAGCTCAAGATAGAAGTAAACAATACAATATCTTTGTGCCCATTGAACATTAGAAAGATTTCTATCTACTAATATTATTGGTATTTGCATATTTAATAGCTAGGATTGGATTGTTGAGTTGCAGTTGACACTGTATGTGAGAACATTGGTTGACTCCTCTCATGATTATAAAAGATGGAATTCAAGACTAAACTTGAAGTTAAAGAAGGGATATGATTTTGCTGGTTGAGAATTGACAGTGGGGGACAATATGTCATGTCTATTTTGAAGGAAAGTGTGAGAGCCAGCTAGTTAAAGAGAAATGGCAAAGACATCGGTATGACTTTGGCCTCCTGAAAAATATTAAGGTTCTTAATTTAAGAAAGTTTGCTGCCCTTAATGATTTTCTAGGTTATAGCTCTTTCATTGCCCATATCTGTGTCCTCGGAGAAAAAGGGCTTCAGATCAAAAACTCCAAAACACAGGAGAGGGATTCCCATGTACTAATATCTCTTGGAGTGTGCACTTTTATTATTGGTTATTGGCAAATCCTCTCATATCCTATCAGAGAGCTTTCATTTCCCAGTGGACCTAGAATCTGGTTGGCTCTTTCTACTTAGCAGAGAGTCACCTTGTGTTTAGAGGAAGGAAGCTCCAGGTCTGGATGGACATCTTTCATTGTTTTGTTTGCCTTCTATACTGACTTTGAATTCTGTATAAAAGATTTTGATTAATGCTCCTCTGACTATCAGAGATAAAGAATCGGAGGTTGGCTGGTGTGGCAATTTTCCTAGGCAAGGTTCATGACCCGTGACCAGGTGATGTGGTCAGGGTGCTGCTGTGTCCATTTTTGAGAGCTCCTCATTTTATGGGTTTGAAGTGTGGGGATTACTTCTGGTGAGATTGATAATCTCCTATTTCTGTTTTTGTTTTCCTAATATGATCTGGGATGTCTGCATGTCAAGGCTTTCTAATTTGGTTTAATAAGTTAGCAGAATAAGTTCAATTTGTGCCATACAGTTGTGTTGGTCAAATGTGATTGTTCTCTTGTACAAACAAAGTGTAGAAATTCTCCACTGATATTTTACTTAAAATGGAGTAACTCCTGCTTTACAATATGGTTTAACTCAGGCTTAGGTGCAGCCAGAAAACCACGGTTCTATAAATAATAGAGTAACACAGCCTGTTCCTCACAGTCAGAAACAAGAAAATTGAGCTATAACATCACAGAGAACAGAGGAAACACAGTTAATATCATACTATGAACAATGAATGTAAAGTTTCATTTGCATGTAAGCCATTTTCTCTACCACACAATTTCTGCTTCATGAATGTCTCTTATATAGGAAAAAGAGTATGAATTAGAACAAAACACAAAAAAGGAAAATTCAAAAATTGCTTGATGAATAGAGTCTACTGAAGACTTCTGAAGAGAGGTAAAATTGGATGTCTAATGAAGAAGAGTGCATTTAAAAAAGTATTTTAATGGACTTTAATATCTCTTATCCAAGAATCCTTAAAGAGATAGAGATTAGAATACTCATAGTCCAATGGCATCACTTATGTTTATGAATTATAGAAAGAAGAGTAATTACATAGGTTAACTAGACATTTTTTTTATCCTCTTCTTTTGTCTGTAAGAAATTTAAAATGAACTTCCTTTTCTGAACGATGGTCATTGTATTTCTTCTAAATAGAATCTGTGTCTATTTGGTTTTAATTTATTATTTTGAAGAAACTGAGAAAAAACTATGATTATTTAATAGAAAATATAAAAGGATAAGAAAATTTAAAGGTGTCATATTGATATCAATTTTTAAATTTTTCTTTATTTTTAAAATGTGAACTCATGAAGACAACATGTGGATATGAACCCCATATGATAGAAAAAGGAATAAATATGGTATTAATTCCTAGGCCAGTCATTTCCCCTTCTGCTCTTCCAGAAATTCTACACACACACACACACACACACACACACACACACACAAAAACACACACACATATACACACATGCACTTTCTCTCTTTTTCACATTCACATAAGCATAATGAAATAACAACAGGAATATTTTATGTATGTTTTTGTTCTTTGTTTTAGTAGTAGTATATTTTGCATATTTGCATTTTATTTCACTCCCTTAGATGACAAAAAAATCAATTACTGCACCATAATTTATTTAACTAATACCTTTCTGATGGGCATTAATTTTAGTTCAAGTCTTTGTTATAGTGCAACATACATACTCTTCAGCATGTATCTGTATAAATAAGCTTTTGTAAATAAATGTGTATATGTATGTGCATCTTTAATAATGAAAGGCCATATAGATAGTGCTAGTGGTTTGATACTAGTCATTATGTTAAGTAGTAATGCTGAATTATGGCAAAAAATATATTGGGCTGATTTTGACTATTCCAATAACTTTTTGTGGAGATGTAGTATTTTTTCTATAGACAGAGGATATGATAAGCAACAGATAAGAATATTTGAGCTGGGTGTGGTGGCACACCCCTGTAATCCCAGTGGCTTGGGAGGCTGAGGCAGGAGGATCATGAGAAAGCCAGCCTCAGCTACTTAGTGAGGCGCTAAGCAACTTAGTAAGACCCTATCTCAAAATGAAATATTAAAAATAAAAGGATGGGATATGGCTCAGTGGTTAAGTGCCCCTGGGTTTAATCTCTGATACCAAAGAAAACAGCACAAAAAAAGAATATTTGATACCCGGCCCAAATAGTGAAAAGAACTGCTAGATCTTCAAGCTGCAATGAAATGTGAAAAATTTACTCATGTTCACGTTTTTGTTTGTTTGTTTGTTTGTTTTGGTGAGGGATCTGCAAGGAAGTTGGTTTTTGATGGGTAAGTCCTATGATGAACCTAATCAGTTTAAAATATTTCTGTTTTTTTTTTTTTTTTTGGTAATCTCTTCATCAAATGAGTATTTCTTATTTTTTTTCTCTCCAGGTAAAAAAATATCATATTTCTTAGCATGTTAGGTTAATATTGTCATTCTTAAAACTGTGATTTCCAACAATCATTTGTAATGATCATTGTTATGCATTTGGCTAATGAATACATTTCATTTTAATCTTGACATTTTAAATATTAAAGCTAGGCTTTGGTACTTTTATTAAAGAATCCAATATTGGGGGGAAATTACAGCTGAACTTCCTGCTAGACATGTGTTGGCAGAGAGACAAAAATATTTCTGGGTAATGGACATTAAAGATTGGAGCACATTGGAGCATATTAATTTTTAAACTTTGTAGAAAGCCTTTGTGATTACAGCTGCCTAATGTAGATAAATAATTAGGAAACATAGAGTCCTGTGCTGTGTCTTTTAGTTTGAATAAGGTTTCTTCTCTTGCTCTCTTATTTCCTTTAGATTTTTTAAAAACACTTTAAAAATGTTTTTATTTTGAGTCTATTTATTTCCAAAATATGAAGTTCAGTATATTTCCTGTTTATTTCTGTATCCACACGCGATTTTGAATGTATAACTTTCACTTGTTGATATTCATCCATGTGTAAATACAGTTGGCCCTAGACCAAAGGATCCTGTCTCCCTTTCTGCAGGGTGGACTGCTGGGAAGTGCCTGTCAGGAGAGCTTGTACAGATTCCAGAAGTTCCCCCTATTCCCCCTTACATCTTTGTGAGGTCTCCTGGACAGTTCTTACATGTCAAACAGAATAGAGGTAACCTTTGTCACTTCAGAGTCCTAAGGTTAACAAGTGTGTGTGGCTGCTTCCTCTCATTTTCTACCCAGAGTCTAATAAATGAAAGCAAATCATTCTGAGGCCCTAAGGGATGGTATAACTAGAACTAAAAGAAACTTGGTTATGAGAATCACCATGTAAAAGGTCATCCAAGGAATCGCATCAGTGTCCTATTACATGAAGGAAAAAGTTTTATTTCTGTTATAATAAGACACTGAAATTTTAAGATATGCAATAGTAGCATGCATTATTTCAATTAATGAAGTCTATTTGAAATTTACTATTAAAAATTTTCAGATGGGGTGGGGATGTGGCTCAAGCGGTAGTGTGCTAGTCTGGCATGCGTGCGGCCCTGGTTTGATCCTCAGCACCACATACAAACAAAGATGTTGCGCCCATCGAAAACTAAAAAATAAATATTAAAATTCTCTCTCTCTCTCTCTCTCTCAAAAAAAAAAAAATTCAGAATTACATTAACCTTGGAAAAAACATGGAGGTATGTGATGTAATCTCAGTAGTTAACTCATCATGTTTTACATTGGTTCAAAGTGGTTGAAAGAACTTGTCTATTGGGCACATAATCTGGGTATGACATAACATTTTTTACCACTGACATTTTAGGATGCCATATGCACCAACAATTAAATACATTTATTCCACAAAGTTGGTATTTTATTTACCATCACAGATAAAATAGTAGCACATAAGATTCAAGAACCATTATTTGGAGTTTCCAGATGATTATTAAAAATTACTTCAAATTATAAAGGCTCACAGAGTTAGAGGGTTGTGCCTTATAAAGGTTTATGTTAAAAACAGTATATAAACTGTATTAATTTAAGCTTTCAGTTCATGAGATAGTTCCAAACAGATAATTATTTACCATGGTTGTACATTGTACATTAGTGACAGATGCAAATAATACAGTTCAGGAATAGAGTTCATGCTCTATCATTTGTTCAGTTATTTTTTTTCTTGTTTAAGTATTAGGTTAACTGACACATATCTAGGATTTAGTGTGACTAAACACTAGAAAGTTCTTTAGAGATAATTTAACTCAGTCATGCATTTCTAAATATAAGGCAATGATTGTTATGATTTGACAATGAGGAGGAGGTTAAATTAGGTTAAGAACCATGGGAATAGAGATACCTAAATACTTATTGCTCATACTTTACTAAGAAACTTGTAGGCACTTTACATGCATTAATTCTTTGGTAGATATTATCATTGTTCTCGTTTAACAGATCAAGAAATACATTGAAACTCAGTTAAAATATATTCTATTTTTCTTTGGTCTCCTTGTAATTTATATTGGGTAATTCTATTGATACCTGCAATTCAAAAGATAACACAAGTATTACATGAACTTGAAGTAAACTGGAAATTGAACGTAGGTCCATTGGCTTTTAAAATCTCCCACTGTTTGCCACCTCAGCTACTTGCCTGATCATGGACTTGTCTGGAATCACTCAGCTCTCTATTTCTTAATGTATTTAAGACTAAACTCCAGGTCTTCTCTACCCCAGGTGCTGTTAATGAGACCTATATGGCTGTAAGAATGGATCTCAATACAGATGAATGGTTTCTTACTCTTTGATGGTGCATTCAGACTTGTTGGTGATTGTTTTGACATCCTGAGTCAGCATTTGTCTGTATTCCTATAAACCACTGCTGTGAAACTCTCTATTCTTGTTAAGCTTCATAAATCACCACATTCCTTTTTGTTCTCTTTGGATGAACTCACTTGTTTGTTCAAAAAGAAAATAGAAGGCATCAAGTTGAATCCCCTCAGATGTTTTGCTTACTAATTACTGATGTCTCTACATCAGTTACAGAGACATTGATACTCATGAAACAAGTCAATGTCTTTAATTATTATTATTGCTGTTGTTATTTTTAATATTGTCATTATCATCATCAACCTTCATTATTCTCTCCTATATATCTCTAAACCCTCAATTTTTATTCTAGACACTATACCTATCATTTCTTCTCTTGCTCCAATAAGTATTGGATTGCATAGAAGATGCAAACTTTTTATTTCTGCTAGCTCATTGCTTAATGTCTACAAACAAATTCAAATTTATGAAATATCTTATTTTTTCCTTTGGTCTTTTTCTAATTCCTATTGGATCATTCCATTGCCAGTACAAGCAAATCTGTTTAAAGATTTCTATTTTGCCTCTTATTTGCTTTACTACACATTGTAAAAATCATCTTCACATTATATAGTATTTCTGTAAATAGAGATTTTTACTTACCTGATTTGCACTTCCTATCCTTCAAGTTTTAGGCAGCTAAAGTAGGAAAAACACTTTTCCACAGGGTATTTTGGAATTTCAGAGTTGCTAAGTTCACTGTGTACTCTTTTGTTCTTATCTTACTTGAGATTTCTACTATATTATTTTATTCATAATCCACTCATTATTAAACACACATAGAGAAAACTTATCATAAACCAATATCTCTGATAAGCATGCATATTACAGCATTGTAAAATTCAAGAAAGCTTCTAATCTTGTTATTTTCACAATTTGAAGTGGAAGATAGACCATAAATAAATTAATAACCTATGGTATAATATAATATAGTAATACAGTTGAGGTGAGTATAAGGCTGATAAATGGGAGACAGAGTAGCAGAGTGGCTAAGGAAGACTTCTCATAATAGTTGATATTTGAGGTATTACCCAAATGAAAAGAAGTGAGTCATTTTCAAATATGACGGAAGAGTGATTCAAAGACAGGGAACAGAAGGAAACTGCAGAATTTAACTTGACAGGCATCTATTAAATAGCAGAAGGATGGTATATAGAAAGGAGTTAAGATACCAGATCTGAAGAGAGATTGATTAGATCTGATAAGGCAAGAAGTCATGTAAGGCATTTGGGTTTGATACCATGGGCAATGGTTAACTGTGAGAGAACCTTAACCATTAGAAGAATAAACAGTTTCCTTTCCAAAATATCACTGCAGATGGTGAGGAACAAGAATGAAAGTCTAGGTTCAGGCACTTACCGAGGCAGGTCTAGTGCCTCTCTGGGAAGATTCTGAGAGGTGGTACTATATAGAATGTGTGTGGAAAGAGAAAATTAATGGACTTGTCAATAAGCTGGATAAAGTATTTAGAAGTGTGTGTGTGTGCAAGATATTTGTAAATCTATGATAAATAATTACAAATAGCACTCTATGTGTTGTCATAGCTGTGTAAACTCAACGGAATATTATTATACCATCCCAAATACATTTTGTTGCTTTTCTTCTTGGGGATTGGGATCTCTTTCATTGCTGCCTGAGTTGTTCTCAAGTTCTTTATGTATAAGTTGTAAAGGTATAAATGCAATACTTCTTGGAAGGAATAGAAATTAACCATGGGAAGGTGCAGGTTTCTAAGCCAGTCACCATGGATAGGCTGGGGGGGGGCGGGGGGGGAATGTGACTGGGCTTCTGGAACAGAGTTCCTCTGTACCCAGGACGCTTGGTGTTGAGTTTGGGTGTCCCAAAATAATCATGTGGAATATAATTCCTGCAACGAAGAAAAGAGATACTATCAGAAGAATCTGCATGCCAGGGTGGAGTGGAGTGGGTAACTGTCCAACATCTTCACTCTGACCAAGAGATGTTATGGGAAACATGACCAAAAAGAAATGCTTAAACAAAGGAAGCAAGGTGAAAATTTGACTTTGAGATATGTCAAATTTTGACTTTGTAGCATTTCAACTTGGCTTGGAACTAGTGAGGGTCAATAGAAAAATCAGTTTTATAAACCTGGAGAATTTAAAATTTTCAATTTGCAAATTCTTTACGTAATTCAAAATTCTACATATTTCCGCAAAAAAAAAGAGAAAAGATAAGTTAAGCATTTAGAGTTTAGATAAAGAAAATCTAATGGCAATCTAATCCTTATCTGTTCCTTTTGTATGAATGTACTAAATTTAATTGGAAAGTTTGATATTCTTATGTTTGTAAGATTACATTTTTCCATCAAGAGATATGAAGTAATTCTTTTCTCATTTAGCTTCACATAATAAAATAACCCTCATTCAAGATCTGGGCTTTCTACATTTTAATGTGAAAACAAAGTCATCTACTATTATGCCTGAGTATGTAATTGTAGTACAAATGCTCTACCTGTGGTGCATTATGCTATTTTTAGACCATATTGAAATTTTATAATATCTGAGAAGAGTTTCCAAGGATTGTGATCATTATAAGTGTATTTCCATGTATTAAATTCTAATTCTGAACACAGCATTGAGTTCCTGAATACTTTCTACAAACAGAAAAATGAGTGAAATTGAACATGTTTTCTGAGAGAAGTTTTTCTTTGAAAGAGGAAGAGAAACACAACTAGAAAGTCCTATTCTATTACAATAAAATGCTTTGATAAAAATATAAGTTGACCCTGTAGCCTCCATGTCTACAAAATAACATACCTAGAACATTTGACCTGCTGCCTCTCACCTGCCCAGGTTATATTAAATCATAGCAACCTTATGCTCTTCAGAAGCAACTTCAAAGGAATTTCTTACTTGATGTTTGTTTCAATGTTGAATTATTGTGAGAAATTTCTTACATTCTTGGTTTCAAACAAGTTAAAACTACTTTGTGAGAAAAATAGGTTGGAACTTAAGTCAATTTTGTTCCCAGATAGTGATTCGAAGATCTAATAAATATAAAGAATAATAAAATTGTCAATTATAAAGAATAGAATGTCCTAGATGCTTCCTGTGGAAGCAAATATAAGTGTGTATATGTGTGTGTGTGTGTGTGTGTGTGTGTGTGTGTATTCCAACATATATTTTTGAATCAATATATGTATATATATCCATATATTGGTGCTAGGAATCAAACCTATGTTCTCATGCATTCTAGGCAAGTGCTTGACCTCTGTGATACATTTCTAGGCCAAAAGAATATCACTTTTTAAAAATGTAGACAATGCTCAGGCTGTATTCTGATTGGCTCCTACATAGCAATCACCTGTTTTCTTCCAAACTAAATTCACTTCAGTGATAAAGAACACATCATGATCTAAACTTGATTATTAAACACAAAATTAAAAAAACTATTTTATGAGCAAAATTATTATAAAGGAAATCATTAATTTTTAATGAAACTTAAAGAGTATACTATTATATCCATTTCATGATGGTGTGGTATTATATACATTCTATGATCTGCAGTTAATCATGTAGAAAAGACAACATTGTTGCTAATAGGCAAAAACCGAAAAAGCTACACATTTTGTACTGTCTTAGAAGAGAGGGTCCTGTGTATCATCCACGCCACCTGTGTGCTCTGGGGCCCTTTTATATTGTCTCTGTTTCTCCAGATTCTGCTATTGTAATATCAGAAATCTCTCCCTCATGTTGAGCTAAGCCTATGTCTATAACATCCATCTTGTTTATTCTTGAAAAAAAAAAATAAAGGAGGAAGATATCTATTTACAAAACCAAAGTAACAATAACAAGCTTTTATAAAGTGCTATGCATTTACAAATTCAATAGTGATATCTTACCAATTCAGATACTTATTAAATTGTTCAACTGCAGGAGAGATGGAGATTTATGCTGGAATTTAATTACACGGTTTACCAAATTTAACCTTTTCTCATTTAGAATTCTTTTCTAGAGTAGAAGAATTGATATCAGACAGTGGTGAAAGTAGTTAATTTTATAAAAATTTGTACATGTTCATTAGTTAGCATAGAGTGGAAATATTGCTTTGAGATAATCTTTACCTATATCTGCTAAAAAGTACCATGTGTTTCGGGTTGTTTTCAGTATAAAAATCCCAGTGACCAATCCCCTCAGATTGTAATTGGTTCTGAAAAACCAAACTATTTCTTTAGTAAACTATCAAAAGAATAATTAAGAAAATTTAAAAAGTTCTATTTGAATTATTATTTTAAACATAATTTCTGAAGGATGATTATTATAATTATATTACTGAAAAGTGATACCATTTTTTTTAGTTTTCCTAATATTTTCCTTAAAGAAACCACCACTGCATTATAAATATCCTTGTCTTTTCTTACTCTTGCTCTATTATATTCAACTAAATAGAGAAAAGAAGTGTCAACTCGGTGCATATTTATTAAGCACCTGCTATATGTGCAACATGTTGTTGGTCACTGTGGGAAATCAAAATTAGTAATGAAATATGCTATCATCTTGATTTTTAATCAGAATTAATTCAGTAGAGATATATCAATATAATTCTACAATGAAAGTGTACACTTTAATAAATTTAAAACATTTGTGAAAAAATAAATTTATATTTTAGTTTCATAAACCTCTGTGCTATGTTACATATCAGAACAAAATAAGATAAAAAGTAAAAACTGGTAGGAATGGAAAAAGTGGTCATTAAAATAATCTCTTTTAATACTACAGTACCACTAAATTTTATTCTTTTGAGTATAGATTTATTCCCATAGAAAAAACATTGAAATTTTATGATTGCATTATTAATATGCTAATTCATTTTATGTGTTTGTTCAACCTTCCTTATAAGAGCTCCGTTTATTCTCATTGGACAGTTACCTTAGAAAGAGCTTCAAAAATAGGGTTAAACCATTCACAAATGTTGACATTTAACTTTTTCTAAAATTGACTACTATCCTAATTCTTGACAATGCATTATTTGAGTACAAATATGGGCTCTCTATGTATAGGAGCATTACATTCTTAATAAAATATCTAAACATTAATTTGGCTTTGGTTTTATATATTACATTTCTACTAGGTTTAATCTTGCCCATTGAATGACCCAAACATACCCCCCCACACACACCAGAGGGCATATGGGAATGTAAAAGTTCCAACTGTATTTTCTGCAATTAGTAAAATTCAGAATTGATTTAAAATCATTTATATGGACAACCCTGAAATATTATTTTACTTGTTGGTGCCACTGTTGCTTAATTCTTATATTATTATGTGGAACTACAAACATGTGTTTTGGTTTTTCTACTTAAATGTCACCAGAAATATAGACACCAAATAACTAAAGGTGGTTGAATATTATCAGTTAAATTTGTATTGATGGCATGAAATATCTTCTTCTACAGTAAGCTGTCAGTTGACATGTGCAAGCAACTTGTGGATGATAGTAATAGAGAAAGGATAAAGAAGAAATTTTTTGTATCTCTTCATTCAACAATTCTTTATTATCTGCAATATGCCAGATATTCTAGGCACAGATACATCAGTGAGTAAAAGAGTCACATGTATCACTCCAGCAGAGGCTAAAATCTAGTATGATTTTTTTAAAGTGAATCGTAAATGTTTAAACACAGTATGAGCTCACCATGGGGAAGTTTGTCATCAAGATGAACCTGGAATGAGTTCACATTCATAAGCGTTATCAGACCTCTTTGAACCTATGATATCAAGGCATGAAAATAGAAGGTGAAATGGAAGTTGTTAGACAGAGCATAGGGAGAAGTGTTTGAGGCAAAGAAAACAAAATGCACAAAGGAAAAATTGTGACAGGTTTGAGACACTGAAGAGAGGAACGGGAATAGAAAGCTCCATTTTGAACATGTGAAATGTGAAAGGCCCAGGAGATAGCCCGCAGGAAAGAGGAGCTTGCAATTATCAGAGAAGTTTGGTGTAGAGATAGATTTCAACCCATGAGTGGCATTGAAATTCATGGAAACAGATGAAAGCATCTGAGGACATGTTGAAAACAAAGAGGGTAAGAGTAAATCCTTGGGAAATTCCAATTCTTCAGAGGTAGACAACAAAGAAGATCCTGTAATGGAGACAGAAGAATGTGGTAGGAAGAAAATCAGAAGGCTCCGTTATAACAGGCACCAAAAGAAATACGTTAAGGTGAAGGAAATATTTGCTTGTCCATTCTGCAGAGAGCTTAAGCAAGGTAGTTTTAAGAAAAGAAAAATTACTGAATTTAATAATTTGGGATTGTGATTCAGAGCAGCGTAAAATGAAACAGTGAAGTAAAATATAAGTTTAGAAATTATTTTCCAGGGAGAAAACAATGAAATATTCAATTAAAATGAGGGGATTTCTGAACTGTTTTGTTTTGCTTCACTTTAAGATAGGAGCTTATCACCACAGATGACTTGGTTTTGAGGGGAAGTTGAGTAAAACGAGAGATTTGTGTTGAAGGAGAGAGAATTAAAGCCTTTCAGATAATGAGAAGAGAGGGAAAATACATACCTGTGGGGCAGGGGAGGTTATTCTGTAATCAGAAAAGAGGCACATTTCTGTCTTGCCAGAAATAAAAAAAGACAATGTGTGCAGGATGCATTTGGACCCACAGATGTTACATTGTGAAAGGGACTTTTTCACCCCAACAACACCTTCTATGGCCTGAAGCCAATATAAGTAGATCATCAAAGTTCTTGGAAAAAAGTAGATTAAAAAACAGAATAATCATGATTGTTCTTATTGTTATTTGAATAAGGATACATTTGAGTGTTTAAAGATTCAAAATATTATTAAGATATATGCAGATGAAAGTCTCCTGTCCAACCTGTCCCAAGCGACTTAATCCCCTTTCCTAGATGTAAACTATATTTTCACTATCTTTTACATACTTCTGGAAAGATTTTATTATTTTCTGTTTCCTTTTAATTTCACCTTAGCTTCACATCGTGCACATGTGTATGTCATATATATTTCCTCAGGAAGATATTATGAGATCAATTTTAATAATCAGTGCTTTCCTCCTCTCCCTCCCCCTCCTCCCCTTCCTCCTCCTCCATCCTTATAGCTACATTGTATTTCTTATTAATCTGCTGTTGCATGTGATAATTTGTACACAATGCATCTTTCTTAGCCAAGCATATGATGCAATATTGATTAATGTGATGATCAATATTAGTCTGTTTCCTTTTGGGCTATGTATTGGAAGTGTTAGTACCCTAGCAGAAAACAAGAAACACTAAATAAATATGTTCATTGTTGTTTGCCCAGCACTGAATTTAAATTTTTATTCCAACAGCTGACATGCCATTTCCAAAACTGAGCATTTTCCCAATTCTTTTGGCCCTCCCCCTAGTCTACTTGAAGGCCCTGCTTTGGTTTCTGTATTTTCCTTTCCCCCCATTTGCACGGCTCCTCTGCTTCCCCTTTCCCAGTGTTGGTTTTAGGCAGGGGTCCTGGGTTGAGATATAAGTCTCAGAAATCCTATCAGCTAATTTAAAAAGTAAAATTAAAAAGGTTGTGAGAAAAGAAGTAAGGCTTCTGGAATGTAAGAGAGCAGCTATCTTCATATGTGTTATATGATCATTCCTGATATTTCTAATATGGTTCTTGGCCCAGCTTTAGTTAAATCCTTCTTATGATATACTTCATGGTAGACTAAATCTGAAACCCTGGATCAATATCTTCTTCCTCCTAAACAGAAGATTCACCCTTTGTTTCACAAGAGTCAATGGAGACTTTTAAACAGATCTGTAGCAATAGCTTTGAATCATGGCTAGACTTGAGTCAAGTGCTTGTGCTACTAATAGGAATCTAAAATCTTTGTGTATATGCATTTGCAGTTTTGCCAAGAGAGGGGAAATTGATGTAATGCTACACTGATTCAATTCTGTTTTACATCCTTCTTCTCAAAAGAGGAGAGCTTTGGCAGACTTCCCAACTAATGGAGGATTTCCAGAGGAAAAGTCAGTGGCTCTCAGATTCTGGCTTCACTATCAATGGAACAATCACTTAAGAAGCATTAGGTTTAAATGACTTATACTAGAGGGTTCATTCAAAATTATCTGATGCTCATATCCTCCAAAAATCCTTGAAAATTTATATATTGAATTTAGAAATGTGAGTATTCATTATTAATCCATATTATTTATGCATAACTCTGAAAACAATAGGCAAAAACATCTCTGAGATTTAAAATGGTAATCATTTTAAAGATTGCATATTAAAACAACAGTATGTATCAGAGATACTCTAATATAAACATAGACATTCCTTCTTTCTTACTTAGTAACTATCATAATAAATATTTTAAAACATTTATGAGATTGACAATTCTTCATTATGTTTCTGGTTTTCATCATTGTATATAAGTTTTTATAATCAATTAAGTATAAATAAATATAAATCAATTTAATAGAATCCAAATAAAATAAGACCTTATTTTTTTAAATAAGAGGATGAACTTATAACTTGCACACCTCTACCAATTATAAAATTATATATATTAAAAACATAACAATGTCAAAATATATTTAATAGAATAATGTTTTGAGTAAAATATCTGAAAAGAATAAAAGTAATGCATATTTAATTGCCTTAAGGATATATAGAAGAATCATTGGATACCTTGTTCTGTTGTGAAAATATAATTAATTTTGAAATACTTCAGTTCAAATTTTTGCTCTCTTATAATTAGCTTTTTAAATCTGGGCATGTTTTTCATCTTTAAATCTCAGTTTCTCTTATATAAAAATGGCCTAATTTTTAATGATAGTTTAACATGAATCTTGTAAGAATTAAATGATATTATGAAATGAATATAATTAGATTAGGGCAGCCAGGAAGCAAAGAGAGAGACAAAATGAAAGAGAGAAAAAAAAGGCTAGGGACAAGATATAGCCCCCTGGGACATGCCTCCAATTACCTATTTCCTTCAAGTGTGCTCCACCTGCCTACATTTTCTGGCATGTCTTAATAGTCCACTCAGTTACAAAAAAGATTAATCCACTGAGGCGGTTGCAGTCTTCTTGATACAATCACTTCCCTAAAGTTCTGCCTCTGAGCATTGCTTCGATGGAAACCAACCCTCCAACATATGAGTCTTTGGGGGACACTTCATATTCAAATAAAGGCGATGGATAATGGGAGCCAAGTGAAAATATGTTTCAATGAATTGGGAGTATGGAATGGCACCAAATGCTACTGAAAGGTCAAGACAGAATCTATTTTTTTTTTTGTCTTTTAGTAACTTGAAAATCATTTGTAAACTTGACAATGTTTTTAATGCAGTAAGAATTCAAGAAAACTTAGTACAAGAAAAATTAGAGGCAATGAATGTTGTATGGACACACATACTGCACATAATTAAAAAAATATTTGCAAAGAAGCAAATGACACCAACATACTATAGATTATTGTTAAGTATGACAAACATTAGTTATATAAGGACTCATTTTTAAACAAATTTAATTAATTCTGAATAAATAATATCCACATAGTTATTGTTTACTTGACTATGAATGACCTTTTGATGTCCTTGCAAATTATGTGAACATTTAGTGTGTTATTTTACTGTTTCTACTTTTTAAAAGCTAGGAATGCAACTTCAACACCACACCAAACTGGAAATCTCATAATCTTAATGCATTTTTAAAAATTGAGAAATATAAATTACATGTTATGAATACTTGATTAGTCTTGTTAGTGGGGATATTGCATGATCCATGTAAAAATTAGTGTATTTACTCATATTAAGATCACCTGTTTTAAATTTTTTAAAACAATTGCTAAGTTTTGATAAGATTTTTCAAAGTGAATTTTTAGACTTATATCCAAAAAAGATAAGTTGGTGGATTCTGCCCTTGATATTACTTTTCAGTTTACTCTTTTAACCCATATATACTTTTTTGATAATAATTTTATATTTTAAGAAATAGTTAAATTTGCATATATAAATAGGTCATATTTGTTCAAAAGGTACATTTCATAACTATAATCAATTTTCTTTTTCATATTTAGGTCTTTAAAAACTGTATACCTTGTGTATTCCAAAGGCATGCACCATAATTCCCCTTGGAAAAAGTTGTTTATCATCAAAATTTAAAAATGATTAGCATTTCAATTGAAGTTATTTTTTCTTTTTGCACTTGAGTTCATCTATTGGTGATTAAATCAATTGGTGAGCAAACCACTCACATTATATCAAAAGAGTTCATTTATGCCAAATTTATTTTGCATAAAATTTAATCTAGAAATAGTGAACAAGTATTTTCCTAACATTGCATACTAATAGTATTTCTGTTTTTTCCTTACAAGATATTTTTACTATTTCTTTTTAGTTATACATAATATTAGAATTCATATTGGTATAATTTAAAAAGCATGGAATGTAATTTGCTTTAATTCAGTCCCTAATATTTCCCCTTTCCCTCTCCTCCTCCCTCTACTCCCGTGATCTTTGTGCTACTTACTTTTACCTTTTAACATTTTTATTTACTTATTATTTTAATCAGTAATTTGTAGACGTTCATGATAGTGAGATTCACTGTGGTATTATAATATATGTACATAGAACAGTTGTTAGTTCAGATTAATTTCTCTGTTCTTCCCTTATCCCATCTCTTCTCCTTCCACTGTACTCCCCTTCATAAAGTCCACCTGTTATGGTTTGAATGCGAGCTAAAATGTGAGACAATGCAAGAAGGTTCAGAAGAAAGGATTGGGTTATGAGAGTCTTAAACCAATCAGTGAATTAATCCCTGATGGGATTAACTGAGTGGTAGCTGGAGGCAGATGGGATGTTGGATGGAAATGGTTAATTGGGGGCGTGGCTATGGGGTATATATTTGTGTCTGGATTGTGGAGTCTTTCTCTCTGCTTCCTTCCCTCTGCCACACTCCTCCATGATATTCAGCCTTGAGTCCCAAGAAATGGAGGCAGCCTTCTATGGACTAAGACCTCTGAAACTGTGAGCCCTCATATCAACTTTTCCTCCTTTATAGTTGTTCTGGTCAGATTGTTTAGTGATCCTTTATGTAATTCTTCCTTTCCCTTACTCTCCCTCACTCTCACCCGTCCTTCTTTTGCACTAGCTTCCACATCAGAGAACACATTGAAATGACTTTCTTAGTCTGGCTCATTTCACTTATCATGATAGTATCCAGTAACACTCATTTATTAGCAAATGCCCTAATTTCATTCTCCTTTATGGCTGAGTAATACTCCATTTTGTATATATATACCACATTTTCTTTATTCTTTCATCTGTTGAAAGGGCACCTTCATTGATTTCATAGATTGACTGTTGTGAATTGTGCTGCTACAAACATTGATGTGACTATAAAGGTGCAGTATGCCGATTTTAGATCTTTGATACAATAACCATGGAGTGGGATAGCTGGATCAGATAGTGGTTCCATTTCTAGTTTTTTGAAAAATCTTCATATTGATTTCCAGAGGGATTGCACTAATTTATATTGCGACTAACAATGTTATGAGTGTAACTTTTCTCCATGTCCTTGCCAACATTTTTGTTTGTATTTTTGATAATTGCCACTCCAGCTGGAGAAAGGTGAAATCTTAATTTAGTTTAGGTTTGCAATGCTCTGATTCCTAGAGATGATGAAATTTATATATATATTTGTTGCCCCCCTCTATTTCTTCTTTTGAGACGTGGCTCTTTAATTTTCTTGTCCATTTATTGATTTTTTTTCTATTGACTGTAAAGTTTTTTGAATTTTTTATATAGTCTGGATATAAATGCCCTGAAGAGCAGGTGGAATCTCTGATACCAAAACCAGAAAAAGACATACCAAGGAGAGAAAATTTCAGGCCAATATCCTTGATGAACATAGATGCAAAAATTCTTAATCAAATATTGGCAAATCAATTACAAAAACACACACACAAAAGAATTTTAATAGGAATTTCATTAAATCTGTATAGTATTTTTGGTAGTATGGCTATTTTGACAATATTAATTCTGCCTATATTAGAACATGGGAAATCTTTCCATCTTTGAAAGTCTTCTTAAATTTCTCAAGTGTTCTATAGTTTTCACCTCTTTTGTTAGATTGATTCCCAAATACACATATTTTAAGGCTTTTATAAATGGGATAGTTTTCCCAATTTCTCTTTAAGTTGACTCATCACTGATACATAGGAATGTGATTATTTGGGGGGTATTAATTTCATATTCTATGAGTTTGTTGAATTCGTTTATGTTTTCCAGAATTTTTTTTTGGGGGGGGGGTTCTAAATATAGAATCATGTTATCTGCAAATAGGGATGGTTCAATTTCTTCTTTTCTGATTTGTATCCCTTTAATTTCTTCTGCCTAACTACTCTGGCTAGAGTTTCAAGGTTTATATTGAATAGAAGTGGTAAAAGAGATCATCCTTGTCTGTTCAACCTGGATACTCTTCAACACCTAAATAAATAAAGGAAATGTTGTATATATACACAGTGAAATATTACTCAGCCATAAAGAAGAATGAAATTGTGGCATTTGCTGGTAAATGGATGAAACTGGAGACTATTATGCTCAGTGAAATAAGCCAATCCCAAAAAACCAAAGACCAAATGTTTACTCTGATATGTGAATGTTAACACACAATAAGGAAAGTGGGGAGGGAAGAATAGAATTTTATTAGATTAGACTAAGGGGAGTGAAGGAAAGGGAGGATGGATGGGAATAATGAAGAGTAGAATGATTTAGACATAACTTTCTTATATTCCTATATGAACATACACCCAGTGTAACTCCATTATGTTCAACTACAAGTATGGGAAATTATACTCCATGTATGTAAAATATGTCAGAATATACTCTAATGTCATGTATATCTAAAAAAGAACAACAAGAAGAAGATAATACACCACAATCAAGTGGGTCATTCCAGGGATGCAAGGTTGTTTTGACATATGCAAATCATTTAAAATAATTCACCGCATGAGTAGACATAAGAAAAAATAATCATATGATTATCCCACTAGGTGAAGAAAGGCAAAATTCATTTGTGTTTAAAGAGTACATAAATTAGAGATAGAAGTAACTTAACCAACATTGTGAAGGCTATATATGAAAAACTGCAGGCAAACATACAGAATGGAGAAAAACTGAAAGCATTTTCTCTAAAAACAGGAATGAGACAAGGATGCTCATTTTCACCACTCCTATGCAACATAGTCCTCAAAACTCTAGCCAGAGCAATCAGGCAGAGAAAGAAATTAAAGGAATACAAATAGGAAAAGAAGACTTCAAATTATCTCTGCTTGCTGATGACATGATTCTATCTTTAGAAAACTCAAAAACTCTACCAGAAGACTTCTGGAGCTGATAAACAATTTTAGTGAAGTAGCAGGATATAATAGCAACACACATAAGCCAATCACTTTTCTGTTCTTCTATAAGGAACTTGCTGAAAAACTATTCCATTCATAATAATCACACAAAAAAGAATGCTTTGGAATTAATCCAGCAAAAGATGTCAAGAACCTTCACAATAAAAATTACAAAACACAGAAGAAATTGGAGAAGACTTTAGAGGATGGAAAGACCTCTGATATTCTGGGATAGCCAAGAATCAATATTATTAAAATGGCCATACTACCAAAAGCATTATATAGATATATATAATTCCCATGAAATTACCAATGAGATTCTTCTCAGAATTATAAAAAGCAATTCTCAAGTTCTTCCAGAAAATAAGAGACCTAGAATAGCCAAAGAAATCCAGAGCAAAAAGAATGTTTTAGAGTCATCCAAATACCACACCTCAAAATATGCTACAGAGCTATAGTAACAAAACAACTTGTTACTGGTACCAAAATAGACATGAAATCCAATGGAATAGATTAGAAGACACAGAGATAAATCCACATAAATACAATTATGTCTTACTAGACAAAGATGTCAAAAACATATGTTGGAAACAGGAGAGCCCTTTTTAACAAGTAGTGCTGGGAAAACTGGACATCTATTTATAGAAGAATGAACTTGACATCTATTTCTCACCCTGCATGAAAGTCAACTCAAAGTGAATCAAAAACCTAGAAATGAAAATAAACGTTCTATAACTGCTAGAAGAAAGTGTAGGCCCAACACTCTAACATGTCAGTACAAGAACCAACTTCCTTTTTTTTTAAAGAGAGAGAGAGAGAGAGAGAGAGAGAGAGAGAGAGAGAAGAGAGAGAGAAAGAACTTTTTAATATTTATTTTTCAGGTTTTGGTGAACATAACATCTTTATTTTATTTTTATGTGGTGCTGAGGATCGAACTCAGTGCCCTGCACATGCCAGGCAAGTGTGTTACTGCTTGAGGCACATCCAAAGCCCAAGAACCAACTTCTTTAATAAGACTCCTAAAATAAAATAAATAAAACCAAAAACCAATAAGTGTGATGACAGCAAATTAAAAAGCTTCTGCACAGTAAACTATTAAGAACATGGAGAGCCTACAGAATGGAGAAGATCTTTAATTTTTTTTATTAAGCTATTTAATAACTTTACTTATTTTATTGATTCTTTATAATTATATAAAATAATGGAATTCATTATGCCATATTTATAAATGCAAATAAGTAATTTGACCAAACTTGTTTCCCAGTACCTTTCTTTCCTTTCCCTTCTTCAATCCACTTGCTCTACTCTGCTAGTCTCCCTTTTATTATTACTGGTAATATCTTTTTAATTAGTGCATTGTAATTGTAACCCTATACATAGGTATGTATGATTCATTGTATACTCATACATAGACACAGCAAAATTGTGTAGATTCCATTGCCTGGTACTTCCTCACGCCCTCCCTTTCTCCCTCCCTTTTGGAGACCTTCCCCTACTCTTGGTCTTTCTTGTATTATCATGAGATTGCTATCCCCCTTTTAAAATTCCTTTCTCTCTCTCTAGCTTCTGCATAGGAAAGAAAACATGATCCTTGAATTTCTGCATCTGTCCATTTCACTTAGCGTGATGTACTCCAGTTCCATTTATTTCCTAGCAAGCACCCTAATTTCATTCTTATTTATGGCTGAATAAAACTCCATTATGTGTATATGCTACATTTTGTTTGCTGATGGGAACCTAGACTTGTTCTGTAACTTGGCTGCTTGTAAATTGTATGAACGTATCACTGTAGTATGCTGATTTTAGATCTTTTGGATAATTACCAAGAAGTGGGATACCTGGGTCATATAATGTTTTCAGTCCTAGATTTTTGAGGAACCTTCATACTGCTTTCCAAAGTGAACATACTAATTTGTTTTCCACAAAGAATGTTTAAGTGTATCTTTCCCCCCGCATCCTTGCAATCAATTATTATTTTTTTTTATTCTTGATGATTGCTACTCAAGCTGGAGTGAAATAAATAAAGTTTTGACTTGTGTTTGTCAGATCACTAAGGATGTTGAGTGTATTTTTTCATATACCTGTTGGCCATTTCTGTATCTTCTTTTGACAAGTGTCTGTTTAATTCATTTGCCCTTTTATGGAGTTAATTTATTAATGTTAAGATTTTAGCTTTTTATATATTCTGAATATCAATCCCCTATCAGAAGAGTAGATGGCAAAGATTTAACTCTCATTCTGTAGGTTCTCTCTTCACGCTCTTGTTTTCTTTGCTGTGCAGAAGCTTTTTAATTAGATACCATCCCACTTATTGATTCTTTGTTTTATTTCTAGAGCTGAAGGGGTTTTATTAAAGAAGCCAGAGCCTGTGACAATATATTGGAGTGTTGTCCCTATACTTTCCTCTAGTAGCTTCACTGTTGCTGGTCTAGTTCTTATGTCTTTGATCTACTTTGAGTAGTTTTTTTGTGTGTGTGCAGGGTGAGAGACAGGGATCTAGTTTCATTTTTAACGCAGAGATATTCAGTTTGCTCAGCACTCTTTGTTGAAAAAGCCTATATTTTCTCCAAAAATCTGTGATCAGGACTGTGAAACCTAAACCTCCAGCATTAGTCTTTTTTTTTTTTTTTAATAGTTTATTTTGACTTTTGGTTGCAGAGGTTTGCTCCATGGTCTGCTGAGTCTATTGCTTTGTTCCTTTGACTATCATAGCTCTTTTTTTTCTTCCATGTGAATTTTAGGACTGTTATTTCTAGTTTTGTGAAGAATTAGCATTTTTATTAGTATTACACTGAATCTGTAGATTACTTTTGACAGTATGGACATTTTGTAAATATTAATTCTGCCCATGCAAGAACTTGGGAGGTCTGTCTGTCTTCTCAGGTCTGCTTCAACATTTTTCTTCAGTGTTCTATAATTTTTATTGGATAGCTATTTCACCATTTTAGTTACATTTATTCCCAAGTATTTTATTTATTTATTTATTTGTATCAATTTTGATTGAAATTGCTTTCCTGATTTTTTTCTCAACAGATTTATTACTGGAGCATAGAAAAATCTATTGATAATGTGTGTGTTGATCTTGTATTCTGCTTTGTTGAATTTGTTTATGAGCTCAAAAAAATCTGATAGAATTTTTTGGATTTTCTAAGTATAGAATCATGTCAAACATAGTTTGAATTCTTCTATTCCTATTTATATCTCTTTGATGTCCTTCTGTTGAATGATTGCTTTGGAGTTTCAAGAACTATGTTGAGTAGGAATGGACTGAGGTTATCTTTGTCTTGATCCTGATTTTAGATAAAAGTACTTTCAATTTTTCCCCATTCAGTATGATGATGGCTTTGAGTTTTTGCTTATGGCTTCATGAGATTGAGGTAAATTCTTTCTGTCCCTAGTTTCTTCTGTATTTTTAACATCAATAGTTGGTAGATATTGTACAAGGCTTCCTCATATCCATTATGAGGATCATGTTATTTTCATCATTAATTCTATTTATGTGATAAATTACATTTTTGGTTTATGTATATTGAACACTTCTTGCCTCCTTGGAATGAATACAAATTGATCATGTTGCATAATTTTCTTAATGTGCTTTCAATACAGATTGCTAATATTTTATTTAGAATTTTTGCATCTATGTTCATCAGGGACATTGATCTGTAGTTTTGCTCACTTGATATCTTTATCTCATTTTGGCATTGGTGTAACACTGGTTTCACAGAAAGAATTTTGGAACCCTCCTTCCCTTTCTATTTCATGGAATAATTTGAAAAGGATTTGGAATTAGTTCTTCCTTAAAGGTCTAATAGATCTCAGCTGAGAACCCATCTGGTCCTGGACATTTATTTGTTGGATGGCTTTTTATTACTGCCTTATTCTCACTGCCTTATATTGGTTTATTTAAGTTTTCTGTACCCTATTTGTTCAATTTTGGTTGGGCATATGTGTCTATAAATTTTCAATGTCTTCCAGATTTTACAATTTTTTGGAATGTAAGGTTTCAAAATAGTTTCCAGTGATTCTCTGTATTTCAGACATATCTGTGATATTTCCTTTTCCATTCCAAATTTTATGATTTGGGTCATATCTCTTTCGTTTTGTTAGGGTTATCTATCTTGTTTATCATTTCAGAGAACCAACTCCATTGCATTGACCCTTTGTATTGTATTTTTATTCTCTATTTTTTTTACAGTTTGATCTTAATTATTTCCTGTCTTCTGCTTGTTTCAGATTAGTTTATTGCTGCTTTTCCAGGACCTTGTGATATAGTATTACATTGTTTATTTACCATCTTTCTTTTTTATGGAGGCACTGAATGCTATAAACTTTCCTCCTAGAACTATCTTCATAGTATCTCAGAGATTTTGAAACATTATATCACTATTGTATTTTCTAGGATTTAAAAAATAATTTCTCTTCACCTCCCTCCTATGACCCCAGTTCTCATTCATTCCTCAATCTACATGAGTTTATGTGGTTTTTGTATTTTTTCTTGCTCTTTATTTTTTAATTTTATTTCATTATGATTCAATAAGATATAATGGATTATATCTGTTTTATTTGGTAAGATTTTCTTTTTTACCTAAAATATTTTTTATATTGTTTAATTGGAGAGTTGAGACCATTTACATTCAGAATAATTTTGCAGAGACATTTATTATTTAGGGCCATTTTGGTTTTCATTCATATACTTAACTCTGTCTTATTTTAGTGTAACTGCATTTTTAGTAATCTTCCTTCATTTTGGGGCACTGGGGTTTGCTCTGAATGCTCTGTGCAGAATTTCTTTCAGTATTTTCTCTAGTGATGAATTAGTGATTATGAATTCTTTTAGTTTATTCTTAATTTGGAAATCTTTATTTTTTATTGAGTCTGAATGATAACTTATTTATTATAATTTATTTATATTTATTATACTTATTATTAATTTATTATTATGTTATTACTTATTATTATTTATTATACTTTATTATACTTGTTATATTTATTATACTTATTATATATTTATTATACTTATTTATTATAATTATTTCTTTATAAGTCCTCTTGGATTTTAGATTCTAAATTGGGAAGTCCAAAATTAGCCTTATATGTTTAATTCAGAATGTTACCTAGAATTTTTCTTTTGCGTCTTTTAATTCTTTATCATTATCGCTTTTTTATGTTTATTTATATTATATTTATATTTGGGATATTGATTATGATGAGTCTTGGAAAGTATATTATTTGATCTTGCTTCTATTTGGTGTTCTATATGATTGCTGTATGTGGCTGTTTATCTCATTTTTTAGGTTTGTAAATTTTTCTGCTATTATTTTATTGAAAAGTTTCTAATTTGCATTAGCACATGTCTCCATGCCTAAAAGACTTCAATCCTATTCTCTCAATATTGTCCCAAAGTTCTTGTATATCCCAATCATGGTTTTTTTTTGTTGTTGTTGTAGTTTTTTTTTTTTTTGCACACAGTGAGAGTTCAAGTTCATATCCCTGTCTTAGAGGCTGTAGTTCTGTTTTTGACATAACTTAATCAGTTGGTGATACTTATTTTCTCTTTAATTAATTTTTCTTTCATTTCCAAGAGTTGTGATTAGTTTCTTTTCAGAATCTCAGTCACTTCATCAAAATTGACTTTCATCTCCTTTGTTTTTTCTGTTAATTCAACCCTTATATCTTCTTTTAGCTCTATAATTATTTTAACCATCAATTTTTGTAGTCTTTCTGTAGAATTTATTTTCCTTAAATATCTGTCGGTTTCTTACTTAAAGGATTATAAATTTGGGAAGAAGACTTGTCTGTTTCCTAATATTATCAGAGGACTTGGACTTACTTATCTGTTTAAATAGATTCTTCTCCCTCTTTTATGAGGGGATCCTTGTTTGTGTAGTTATCTCTTTTGTTATAAGACTTGTGTCATTGGTATTTCTTAGTCTCCACACATAGACTCAGTATTAATTTCTTTTTTTAATATTTATTTATTTCTGTATCTTTAGTTTTAGGTGGTTACATTAGTTTCTTTTTATGTAGTGTGGAGGATTGAACCCAGTGCCTCATGCATGCTAGGCGAGTGCTCTACCCCTGAGCCACCACCCCAGCCCCCAGTATTAATTTCAACTGCCAGAGCCTTTCAGTTTGCTGCTTTAGAACTGCCAATTTAAGTCACTCTTACAGAACTGATGCAACACTCTTAATTCCTCTGAGCCATTGTCTTGGAAGCTTTCTCTCTTTTTACTCTAGCAGATGTCCTGGAGAGGTCTCCCCAGGCATTTCTTCTTGGGGCCTGGTCTTCAGTTTGGGGATTTTTGTCTTGCCTATTCTATGTATTAAAATATTGTTGAAGTTTGAGCGGTGTTGGTTTTTGTTTGGAGCAAGGTACACTCTTTCTTGGCTGGATTATGGGAGTAGCTCAGCATCATAGTCTCTAACCTGCTAATCCATAATATACCACTTGCTTCCCCTCTCAAAAAAGGAGAAAACAACAGCAAAAAAAAAAGTGAAAATAAATGCCCCGTGCATACTATGACATCTAAACACTAATTACCACAAAAGGAGGAATGATAGGTCAGCAATCAGTGACAGCAACAACCATAAATAGCCCTGAACCAGATCTAACGTTAAAGTAAACTTCAGGTATAAAGTACATCATGAACAGGACGAATAACTACAACAATGTGAACGGTGCAGGCATAAATTATATAAACTAAACAGTTCTAAAAATAGTAAAGTTGAAGTTCATTAAGAGCAAAGAAGGGGGGGTAGGAATGCAAAGGAAAATGTAAAACATTCAAAAATTAACAGAGGGAAAGGAGAAGAGAGGTAGCGAATGGCAACTATAAAGAAGGAGGAGAAAATAACTGAGTCTTAATAAATAGAGAGGAGGAACATGATAATTTGGCTAGATAGGCAGAAGAAAGGAAAGTACAACAAGAGAAGCAAACACAAAACAACAAGGACAAAAAAATCACAACATAAATCCCTAACCCTCCCAAAACAAAGCAAAGTGAATTTACAAATGAATGAAAAAGTGATAAAATTTTTAAAAAGTAAAGAAAATAGAAGAGGAAAAAAGAAACACATGTATGAATGGAGAAAAAAAATGAAATGATTTCTTAATAATGAAGGGATATTTCTCTATCATTAAACTGTCAATATGGGTGGATGTTCATTACCTGTGCAAGACTAGACTGCCCTTCTTTATGTTTCTTCTTGGGTTATTTATGCCTTAGAAATAATAAGGCCTAGAAGTTGTTAAACCCATGCACTTGTTGATACTCCCCAACCTGCCAGCAGGGTGGCCTGGAACCAAAGCTCCTTGTAACAGCTCTGTTTCCTTTCCAAACGGTATCAAGTAGGATCCTCATTGGAAGTACTAACTACTGGAGTTTTGTTCACATAGACTAAATTGATGTACTTCCAGGTGGCGCTAATGTATAGGGGTTCTGTGTTTGGGATTGGGGTCCCTGATGACTTCATGCTGTGGCATGCTCGGTGCCTGGGAAAGTTTCTGTGCAGAGGCATAGGATGCCCAGTTGCTATGGTAATGCCCTCCATGCTAGAATCTTATCAGCTTCAACCCTAATCTTAGGCACACAACTCCTGGGAATAAAGGAACTTGCTAGCTTGATAACTACAATGTATCACCAAGCTCCAGTGCTCCTGGAGCTTCCTGCCTAACAGTAACTTCAGACAATGGACTTTCTTGAGAACTGCACAAAGCTCCTAACATTGCATATTGTAACTGTGAAATGTAACTGCAGAATAAACACCCTTACTGATACTCTAAACAATAATGTGGTTATGGTACCAATGACCTAATGTAACCTATTGGTATCAATGAATGTGGCCACTTAGACAAACAGCCACTCTGCCACCTTCCCTGCCTCTATACCTTGTCTCTGTGTTTCCTGTCTTTGAGTTTCTTTACACTAATGCAGGGGTCTAAATGGATTATTCCAGCAGGTAAGCTCTAATAGGCCATTTGAAATTCGGTTGGTTGGTATCTGCTTCTGACAGATTAAATCAACACACCCTGGGGCTGGCTAGATGCTGATTTCTGCTGGGATCAGGGGCCTCCTGAGAATTCCACTTGTAGGGTGGTATAACTAGTCCTTCTTTGGTCTCATGCACTGCATCACCCACAAATATGATCTTCCCAGGATCAGAACCCCTGTCCAATCACGACCACCTGTCTGGCTTCTGGATTCTCACTCGCTGGTCCTGCATGCTTCAGACACAAAGGAGGGGAAAGAGAGATTACCATTCATATCCCCCTGAGCACAATACTTTCTGTGTCTCTCTCTCTCTCTCTCTCTCTCTCTCTCTCTCTCTCTCTCTCTTTCCTTCTTTTTTGCTTTTTATACTGGGGATTGAACCCAGAAATTCTTAGCCACTGAGTCACATCCCCAGTCCTTTCTATTTATTTCATTTTGAAACAGGGTATTGCTAAATTGCTGAGGCTGGCCTTGAATTTGTGATCCTCCTGCCTTCCCTTCACCAGAAAATTGCTGAAATTACAGGTGTGCACCACTACACACAGCTCTCTTTGTGCCCATTTCAATCGTGTCCTGCCACACAGGCACCAGGGTAAGCAATTGCTGGGACAGACTGGCAACATTTGCTCTGATCCCTCAGGTTCCCACAGCAGCAAGTTACATTGTGACCACTTCAGGATAGGTCTTTGATTCAGCTCTCTGCTCACCAGCTGAGAAACCTGGGCATTTTTAAGGCACCAGCTTACTGTGCCTTAAAAGATCAGATTCAGTTAAGATCAGATTACCTCTTAGTTGTACAGGTTATCCCTTGTCAATTGTTCATTGTGTTTCTCTTTCTGCCTGTGTCATCCATCCCCTCTGCTGTGAACAGGAGTTACTGATGCCACCAGTATACTCTTTCTTGTCCTACATTCTGTGTCTCTATTACTCTCTTACTGTACCACATAGAATTTCAGTGAATTCTCTATGTCAACCACCTCCTTGGGAGGCAGTGCTGCTACTTCTTGGATCCCAAGCCACAGAGCAATTGCCAGTAAAATCTTCCTCTGATCTGCCATTCTGCCTCCCACTATTTAATCATTTTTAAGAATCCATTGAGGGGGCTGGGGTTGTGGATCAGTGGTAGAGCCCGCCTAGCATGCATGAGGCACTGGGTTTGATTCTCAGCACCACATAAAAACAAAATAATGTGTCCACCTAAAACTAAAGATGCATAAATAAATAAATATTAAAAAAGAATCCATTGAGGAACCATATATTGTTCCAATGACAACATCCTATAATAAAGCAAATCATTACTTTCTGCTTAGCTAAGAGGTGCCCCCCACACACACATACACTAATTAACAACTGTTCTGTGGTGATGTTAAGTATATTTTGGATATAATAATTAATAATCATGGATATTGATCATGGAAATAATGATATGTATTTCTACAGATACCTAAATCAATGCCTATAGTTAAAAGAATATACTTTTAGACAGAGTTTAATCAAACTACTTAATTAATTACACTTACTGTAATTTATCATACATTTGATTATTTTATATTTTCTTCAAAATATTCTACACACTATCATATATTTGAGGTATTGTATAGTTTTCTTTGTTACTAAAACTAGTGTAATTGGTTCCATTGTTGTTCAAAATTTTAAAATAAAATAAAAGTTCACATGTACTTATCTCAAAATGAGTACCCTCAAAACAAATCAAAATATAACTGGGTAAAATTTAACATGAGTACAACAGGTTATAACAATTTTGACATAGGATTATAGAACTTTTCATTTTAGTACTTTTATCATCTTATGAATTATCAATGTGAAAAATCGCTGTTTTAATGTTTTTTTGTTTTAATTTGATGTCTTTTGATTTGTCAGTTTTTCTTTCTGATGTGCTTGTCAAAACAAGGCACTACGATGGGACTGAGTATGCACAAGCTGCCAACAGAGGCTATTTAGAATGTCATCATTTTACACTGTAACATCACTCTGTGATGAAGGCCAGCTGCTGCATTGAAGTTTCTTATTGGAGATTTTCATCTGATTCATTATTGTGATTTGTGGTGTTATACAGAAGCACTTAATCATTCTTATGCAGCAAGTACTTTTGAGCTACTGGAGGCTTCTCTTTCACTGAATAATTTGTGCTATCAATCTACTAGTCTGAAAAAAAAAATCCAGCTTGTATTATCAATGTTTGCTTCATCAGGAAGTGATGTACCACAGAAGTTAAAATTATAGGAAGGGTTTGCAATGGGCTAATGAGCAGCTCTGCTTCATTCATGAGGTTATCATGGACCTTGGATTAGCTCAGATATTGCATGTCTATTCAGGCATAATTCTCTCTTGCAATATCTCAAGAGCCAGATGGGAATCACTTGTTCTCTTAAAAAGCATATGAAAACTGTACCATTATTTTTGTTGTATTCTTTTATTTGAATGATATTTCTCCTTAATATTTCCTTGTTTATTTCTTATAGTAAACTGTCCGTAATAATTCAGGATTGATTCGGCTTTGCCATATTAATAGAATATAATTTGCATTCAGTTGTAAGCTGATGTGCAGTGTTTCAGGAAAATACATGCATAAAAATTACATTACCTGACTGCATTATTTGAATAATTGTTGAAATGTAGAAGTTAAATTCTTGCATGGTTAATGTTTTAAATTGTATTTTTTTTTTCTTTTCAGATTTGGATCTAATATTTAGTTTGGTGCAAATAAAAAGTATTCACAGCAAATTGGGAATAAAAATATACTTTTGGGGCCTGGGGTTGCTGGCTCAGTGGTAGAGCACTTGCCTAGCATGTGTGAGGCACTGGGTTCAATCATTAGCACCACATAATAAATAAATAAATAAAGGGATTGTGTCCATCTACAACTAAAAAAATACTTTAAGAATGTATACTTTTAACGAACACTTTAAAATATATTTTCTCTTTAACTGATGAGGAAAAAAGTTATTTTCTTGTGGAATGAGAAATATGACTCAATATTTTACAGTAATTGCAAAATAAGAATATAGAAGAAATAGGGACACTTTAAACACAGGAAAGAAAATGATCCAAAGTAACAGGTGATCCCCAAGTACCGTTAAAAACCTTTTATCTTTTCCTCTTATTTATATCAGCCAAGGAATGAGACCCAAAAGAGACAGGGGTAGGTCCATATTTTTGGCCAAAATAAAAAGATGCATAAATTCAGGATGAGATATGGCTTCTATAAAGCAGTTAACTGAATGAAGGTTCTGGAGGTTGCAAAATTCTGGTAAAGTTATAAGTAAGAACATTGACCTCTTTTGTAACTGTAGGCTATTTCTGTGCTCAGTAGGCACTCCAGATGAGGCTGACTTTGGAATGAGGACTGATTTTGCATGTTAACCATATTGTCACAATACCAGCCACGAACTCCTAGAGATCTCCAAGACTTTCTAGGGTGTCAATGAGATCAAAAATCAAACAACAACTTTTGAAAACATTTCAAAATAAGGGAAATTTCAACTTAAAAATGGTATTTTCAATTAAAAATTATATTCAACAACAAAGTAGTATTATTACACCATGTATGCATTTTCAATTGTTTAACATTTTCAGTGATGATGCCAAAGCATAGTAAAAAATATATTCTCTTTTGCACCCCAAATGATGGCTGTTGTCTTTTTATTCCCTTCGCTGCTAGAAAACTGCAGTACAAAATAAGATTAATAGGGTTGAGGATAGAGCTTAGTGGTAGATTACTTGCCTGGCATGCACAGGACCCTGTTTCAACCTCCAGCACCAATTCAGAAAGTAAGTAAGTAGTAAGTAAGCCAATAAGTAAGTAAGTAAGTAAATAAATAAATAAATAAGATTCATTTTAGAATATCCCAAGGATATAATATAATAAAATAGAATAATTGCATTGCCCTCAATACTTTGGTAAGATTTTGCATAATCCACATAATAAAATAACAAGGATTCATAAAATTCTGCAAAATGAAGTCAAATGTTTGTCTCACGAGAAATCACTTAACTGGGTATGATAGTGCATGCCTATCACATGATAGCTGTCCTACCAGCTACTGGGGACACAGATTCAAGAGGTTCACATGTTGGAGGAGAGCATGAACAACTTAGTGAAAGCCTGCCTTAAAGTAAAAAAAAAAAAAAAAAAAAAAAAAAGGATGGTGTATGTAGTTCAGTGGTACTGTGCACCTGGGTTCAATCCCTAGAACCACACACAAACACACACACACACACACACAAAAAGGAAAGAAACAAAAAAAAGAAGTAGAAAAAGAAAAGAGGGAAGCCACTTATATGATTGAGATGAAACAACTTACCCACATTTTTGACAGAATAACAATTCTATCTGAAATCATGACTAACAAAAGTATGGTTATATGGTTATTAAAATTTAGGTATTTTGAGGACATATTCTCAATAATGAATAAAGTGAATGCGTCTTTTCAAAGAAAATACCTGACAGATACAGCCAACAGAATAAATAAATAAATGGTAGTACCAGAAAATAGAGTATTATTTGGTAAAAAAAAAAAAGAAGGAAAAAAAGAGCTCCCAATTCATAAAGACATGTGGAGGAATTCAACCACATATTACTAAGTGAAAAAAAAATGCAAAGCTAATATGAAAAGCTACATAACTTAAAATTACATGTATAAAATATTCTGGAAAATGAAGTACAATGGAGACAGTAAAAAGAATATTGGTTACCAGAACTGTAGATAGGATGGGACGAATAAGTGAACATAGAGGGTTTTTGGGGCAGGGGAAAACACTCTACAGTACATTATAATGGAAATATTCCAATATATATTTGACTAAAACCCATAAAACTTGCACCACAAGTGAATCTCAGTGTCAACTATAAACTTTGGGTGATAACAAGTGGCAATATAGTTTGATCCATTTTAAAAAAATATATGAGTCTGAAGGGTAATATTGATAATGGAGCTATACATGAGTGGAGACTAAAGTTACTTGAGAAAAATCTGTGCCTTCTGCTCAATATTGTTGTGAATCTAAAGCAGCTTTTATAATAAAGTTTGTTGAAAAGGAGAAAAAGAAGAAGATGATAAAAAATGTTTATATTAGCAGTGATAAATATTTCCAAAAGTTAGTGAACTACAGAATTTACAAATCCAAGAAGTCTAATGAATATTCAAAGAAATACTGTACATTCCACTAAGAGGACAGGAATAATAACTATGTTGTCATCAGAAACAATTGTAGCATGCGCACAAATGACTGATACATTTAAAGTGCTAAAAAAGAAAAAAAAAATCAAGGCAGAATATTATGCAAAGTTAACCTTCATTATTGAAGGCAAGATAAAGACATTTTTATGAAAACGAGACACAAAAGTTCTTTACTAGTGTGTCTTTTACTGCAAAAAAGAAAAATCATAAAGGGAGAGAGAAATAGAAAGAAATATGAGAAGACACAGGGAGATAATAGAAACAATAGTAAAAGACTGAGTCTTGGTAAATGGAAAAGAATTATTATACATTTTGTATATTTTACATCAGTTGGTACAATATCAATGCTAAGTACTCTGTGAAACATTTTAACTATTTTCAATTTTTATTAATAAAAAAGATTCTTTAAAAATAGCTAATTTTCTATATCTTCCATATTTTCTAGCACAACAAAACAGAATTCATTAGTCTGCAAAAGTCTTAGGGCTTCTTCACAAATGTACATGGATTCATAGTAGAAGGCACCATAGAAAGATTAGAAGGCCTATCATGGAGGAGATTATGGTTTGTATCTTTTTAAGCATTGCAGTCCTGGGCTCAGATTCACCAGATATTAGCATACAAATAATTTCTAGTAAATATTTGTTGGTTAATGGTGACACCTCAACAACATTTCCTGATAAAAACAAAATTTGTTCCTGTAGTAGCATAGCATTAAATTTAATTTTAATTATTTGATTTGTTTTTTATCTGTTTCATCTTTTCATAACCTGTGCTACTTTCTTTTAGAACTAGAATATTTTAGCAAGCCAAGTAGTTTTATAGTTTCCCTTGCCCTCTGCTTTATATAAATTTTGTTATATATATTATCAACTTCGTGTTTATGTACATAGTTCAATATAGTATTTTTAATTCAATCTCTACCTACTTAATGTGATGGGGTTGGGTAGAATTGTGGGATTGAATGGCCTAATTGCTTTAAATTATTAGATCTTGTGTATTTTAAGTGGCCATTTTTTTCTATGGTTTCAGAAAAATTTGATATACAGCAACAAGCACATGGTGAGACTTAGAGATTATAAAGATCTAATGTCTAATTTCCTTTAAATCATATGCAACAAAAGTTGACCTGCTGCTTATTAACATTTTTTCTCTTTTTTTTGACAATATGACATAATGAATATTGACAGCAAGAAATGGTTACACAAGCAAAATCTGAGGACAAATGTAAATTATTTAAAAAATAATATGTCTAAGAAAGCAGGCCTATCCCTGCTTATTGACCACCTAGCATAAATTAACCACAACACAAAGCAGTAGCTTTGTTTTAAAAGACTACATAGCTAATATAGGGTAGGGGAAATAAGGAGATTGTAGGTTAGTATTATGTAAAATAAGTACAGATTTTGTGACATCAGAGAGGACCAGGAGATATACTGTTCCCATCCTCATACCCATGATAAGACCATTAATTCATATTATGAATAATTTTACTAATCAATGGGTTTTACTCAATGATTCATAGTATCTAATGTCTAATAGAATGATAATCTCTCTCTCATTTATGTTTTGAAAGTCTGGAGAAAATAAAAACTGGCATTGGGATAAAAACCAAGTCATGGATTAGGCCACTAGTGTATTCTTATTCATGTCCCTCCATTGAAAAGGGAATGTTAGCCAAGGGCTTTGCATAAAAAGGAAGTCAACAGCATTTTGTGTGCAGAATATTTAATAGCACATTTTAATTTGTTTTTTAAAATTGAATAAAGAAAAAAAAGAAAGTGTCAGTTTTACATGAATCTTGGCTATTCATTATCATCTCCTGGGGTTTAAGTTAATGAATTTTAATACCAAGCATTTTGGCTGCTGGAAGGCCTTAAAAATTGTCTTGGTGTTGTGGTGCTAACACTAAATCTGCTTAATATATTTCATTACCATCACTGATGATTCAAGAACAAAATTCTAACTGATAGAAAACAATGTTAATTTTTTATAATAAGAACAAAAGAAACATCTGTGCCATGCTGGTTAACATCTCAATTTCAAACACACACACACACAAATTACATCAAATAAATACTCATGAATAAATAAATACCCATGTTCACTCACATTTATATCCAAATAATGTGAATTTTTAGTTACCACCAAAACCATTGATTTTCAAGGTCGTCCTGCTTAAGTGATTTTACCTATGGGTGTAAGGGAAAAGGAAACAAAATTTTATAATCAGGGAAATGATCAGGAGTCTCATTTCAAGTGGCTCAAAGGTAGTAGAGCTCAGGTTTGAAAAAATTAGGAAATACAATTTGACAATATAGACTCCTAGGACAAAAGGCAGGGCTATAAACTTGGAAAAATATAGACTACAACAAAGAGGAGGTAAATTGTTTTACCCAGCACATAAAAGGTATGAATGACTGCAGAATGGAAAGAATGTATTTATTCAATTACAGACCTTCATAAACCAAGATAGGAAATTCCAAAGCTAACCATGTTGTCCTCCTTGTATGTTGGGATTTTCGTGATGGAATGAGCTGATGTCTTTTATTTTAAAATGAAACTGTCGTTATCAGAGTCCTCTGAAATTTCATCTGGTGATTCAACTTGTATTTTCTCATAGTCAGATTTTGACAATGATTTGCTCTTTGTTGGAAAATAGGGCAAATCATGTTCAAAAGACACATAGGACTCTCTGTTTTTGAAATCTTCCAGTGACTATAAAAGTGCATGAAAGGATTTCTTAAATAGTATTCTGTAAGGAATAATAATAAAGAGAGACAGACAAGGTGCAGAGACAGGGAAGGTGGCAGAGTGGCTCATTATCCAAGCAGCCACAGTTATTTATACCAATAGGTTCCATTAGGTCATTAGTACCATAACTGCATTATTGTTTCGAGTATCAGTAAGGTTGCTTATTTTGTAGTTACATTTCACAGTTACAATATGCAATGTTAGGAGTTTTGTGCAGTTCTCAAGAAAGTCCATAGTCTGAAGTTACTGTTAAGTGGGTAGCTCCGGGAGTACTGGAGCTTGGTCAAACATTGTAGTTATCAAGCAAGCAAGTTTCTTTATTCCCAGGAGTTATGTGCCTAAGATTAAGGTCCAAGCTGATAAGACTCTAGCATGGAGGGCATTACCATAGCAACCGGGCATCCTATGCCTTTGCACAGAAATTTTCCCAGGCACCACAGCCTGGGAAAGCATACCACAGACATTAAGTCATCAGGGACCCCAATGCCAAATACAGAACCCCTAAATCATTCCAATTAGGAATGTTATAATAATGTACTCTAAAATGTTAGCCTATCATTGATATACAATTTTTTTAAATGACTTCTATTATAGGATCTTTCTTCTTTTCTTTTCTTTCCTACATTCTTTTTAAAGTATTTGTAACTGAAGTTGCATTCTTGTTACCTGCAGAGGATTCCCTATTGCTGTTGGCAGTCATGATACTGATCCTGACCTGAATGAAGTTCAGGATTAGTTCTTCGTAAACGTTGACAAGAACTATGTAATGTCTAATTGACAGGTAGCCTCTACAATTCCATGGAATCTGGAAGAAGACACAAGACTAATGGATCAGAGATAAAAGGATGGTTTATTACTCAAAGCAATAGCAATAGCCCAATTAGCAATATTTTCATCAATTCACTGAGCCCTAATTTCCACAATATGATAGATACATTTACATATGTTGGTTTCAATCATGCAAGAAGAAATCTCAGAATATTTTAAGGAGTTCAATAGACGATGCAATGACCTAACTAAGGAATTTATATCTTAACCTATAATATATTACATTACACATGAATGAATTAAAGAAGTTCTCAGGCCAAAAATGTGGACAGACTCTAGGAGCTGAAAATGTCAGGGAACAAATTCTTTTTCTTTATTTTTTTTGTCTTCATACATGTATTTTGATGTAATGATGTCCATCTGATTCCATCATCTTTCATACTCCCTTCCCCTTCCCTTTCTCTCCCTCCCTTTTGCCCTATCTAAAGGTCCTCTATTCCTCCTACGCCCAAACCTATCCCCTTTATGGATCAGCATCCTCATATCAGAGAAAAACATTCATCATTTTTGGGGGGGGATTGGCTTTCTTCACTTAGCATAATATTCTTCAATTCCATTTCCCTGCAAATGCCATGATTTTATTCTCCTTTATTGCTGAGTAATATTCCATTGTTTCCATTGTGTGTGTGTGTATGTGTATGTGTGTGTGTGTGTATATATATATATATATATATATATATATATATATATATATATATATATATCACAGTTTCTTTATCCATTTATCTATTGAAGGGTACGTAGGTTGGTTCCATATTTTAACTATTGTGAATTGTGCTGCTATAAACATTGATGTGGCTGTGTCCCTATAATATGCTGTTTTTAAGCCTTTGGGGTCTAAACCCAGGAGTGGATAGCTGGGTCAAATGGTGGTTCCATTTCAAGTTTTCCAAGGAATCTCCATACTGCTTTCCATATTGGTTGCACCAATTTGCAGAGAACACTGAGACAAACCCAAATAAATCAGTTATCTCGTATTAGATAAAAGCACCAAAAAAACCAAATTCTTTTTCTAGAGCTTCCTGAGAGAAATCATTGATGATGATATGTTGTGAGACCCATTTCAGATTTCTCATTTCCAGAACTGAAACAAAATATATCAGTATTATTTTAAACAAATGTGGTTTGTTATAGGAACAAAAACGAAAAGTTAAATGGAAAACATTACCAAACCTGCCCAACTCCTTTCCCTGGAGGGATGTGCTGTTTTCATTGCTCTGCTCAGGAAACATACCTGGTCTCTGCTTCAGATAACTATGTCATCTCTCCTCCAAGGTTTACCATACAAACATCCTTGAAAACATTGTATGAAACAAGCTGGATACAAGGACGATGTGTCACTCTTTCGTCCTGGTGTTGATATAGCTGATAGGACCTCTTTTTTGTCACAATTCTAGTCAACTGTCATCATACCCAGTGAGGTGATTGACCTGCCAGAGAAGTTCTTTTATTCCACAGCATTGTTTGGGCAGCTGTACTCCACCATCAGTCTTTTGTCAAAACTAAGTTTTTATCTTCTGGGGTAATAAATATACTGTGGTAACCGGCACATATTTTCACCTGTCAGAGTAAATTCCAAATACTTTTTTTTTTATATAATTAGTGAATCTTTTTATGGTGTTCCTCAACTGAAGTTATTTCTCCCTCTTCTGTATCTCATAAAATTTACATTCTTCTGATGTGCATAGTGGCACCACCTGTAGTCCCAGTATCTTCAGACCCTGAGGCAGGAGGATTTCAAGTTTGAGATTAGCCTCAGTGAGACATCCATCTCAAAATAAATAATAATAATAATAAAAGGCTGGGGATGTGGCTCAATGGTAGAGCACCCCTGGGCTCAGTCCCCAGTATGTGTGTACACACACACACACACACACACACACACAGAGCGGGGGGGGGGGTGGGTGTAGAATCTCCTGTGTAGCTTTACTGTTATGTGAGTAAGCAACACCTAAAATCTGCTATGGTCTATACCTCTCCTTATCTTTTTCACCTTTGTATTCCCCTGATCAATCTGCACAAAGTCATGCTTTGATGGTTAAGTGAAAAATTCTGAACTGATAAGCACAATATTCTTAAAAATGAAATCCTTGAGTTTGCAAGGTATCTAACTTTTCAAATCAAACATTTCTATACTGTATAATATTTTCATAATGAGCACATTTTTACTTTGGTAACTGGAAAATTTAAAAAAAATTAAGCATTATTAGGTTTATACTTAGGAGTAGCATTATGAATGAGTTCCAAAATCATTACATCTAATTTGACTAAAATATTTCAATTATTAGTTTAATATGCTTTTATTGTGTTTCATTTTGAAAATAGCCATAAAGGGGAAATAGAAATTTTTTAATCTTTTTCTGTCTACTCCTTTAATTAAATTCTGTGTTTACTTTCTCATCATTATTATTTCCTTTATTCTTTTATCATATAATGTTATGAGGCACACATAAATTAATTTTATTGCAGTTAGAATAGTACTCTTGGTAATTAATAAATAGTTTCTCAGACGTGTCTCTAAAAAGGCCTAAAAGCTGTGGTTATATTTTTAATTATAAATGCTACATCACATTTTTTTCCAATATGTTTCTCTCTTATTTTCCTTATTCCTTGAGAATTGAGTCTTTTCATTTAGACCTATTTTTCTCATTTCTCACAAGCATTAATTAGTTGCAGAAATCATAGACTATTTTGTAGCTTATCCATATCTTTGTTGATCACTCCTTACTTCCTTCTCTATTTTTTGCTTCATTAACTTAGCAGGAACCAGGTAAATGATGTCAAATGAGCAGCATATATTACCATTAAAAGGTAATGAATGCTATGCTCAAAGCATCATTTGGATGCTTGTAAACTTTATAAATGAAAATTAATCTGTTTGAAACTAGTTATGATTGAACATAAAATGTTATCAAAGATTTACACACCAGTTTTTAAACTTGTCACTCTCCTCCCTTTCCTCAACACACTAACTTTATATTGAAAGCAAAGAACTGAATTTTCTATCTTGGTACTTTCTTTCATGGACCCATGCAACTGTCCTTCATGTTTGTGGAAGGAATGCAGTTCTTGTTTCTGAGGAAAGAGTGTCACAAAAAAGAGAGGAAGACCGCTGTCACCATTAGAACTTTCACTGTAATAGAATGAGAAAAAAAGAAAATGAGCAAGTAAATAGTTCTTCACTTAAGGGCCTATTATTCATTTAGATTCTCACTATGTCTATTGAACTGGCAACCTTTCCCAGGCCTTGATGTTCCAATGTTTGCACCCCAATTACTCTTCATAGCACTTTTTCATGTTCTATGTATTTTATTATGTAATTAAGTTAATCAGGGGATCACTGTGGCTTTAAGAAAATATTGTGGGGTAATGGGTAAGAGTTGGGTCTGGGAGACCTCTTTCAAAAGCTCCTTCAATAATCCAGAGGAGATGGCAAGGCTTGATCCAGGTTAGTGCCAGTGAGGCTATATTGAAGTGGCTGGATGCAGAATATGTTTGAAGAAAATGTCAACCACTTTTGCATAAGACTGAGAGAAAGAAAGATGAGTTTTAAAAAACTCCATTTATTTTGCTTCAGCAATTAGAAAAATATAATTTCAGGTAACTGGGATGGGGAAGACAGAAAGAGGGACTCAGGAAGTGGAAAAAAATTAGGAGTTTGCAACGAGGTATGTGTTCTTGTATAACAGTGCTCCTGAAGATGGAGTGGAGAATGAATGTTCTAGCAAAGCAGTATATAAACCAGCCATGGTGGAGCATGCCTGTAATCCTGGTGACTTTGGAAATTGAGACATAGGATTGCAAGTGTGAGGCCAGCCTCAGCAATTTAACAGCCCTCATCAACTCAGCAAGGCCCTAAGCAACCCTGTCTTAAAATAAAAAATAAAAAGAACTGGACGATGGAACTCAGTGATAAAGCACCTCTGGGTTCAATTCCCCAGTACAAAATAATAATAATAATAATAATAATAATAATAATAACAACAACAACAACAACAACAACAACAACAACAACATCAATGTATGATTTTAGGGTCCATGTGAATTTAGTTGTCATTAGGTTTAAAATAAGACCACATACTGGGAACATGTGTTTTATTTCAAATATGTATAGATGCATGTGTACAAAGGCAAACTTGAGATTTTTCTAACTCTGTGATGAAGTGAGAAGAAGCAAGGAAGTTGAAACTGTGTGCAGGGAAAGTGAATTTAGTAATTATAGACTATGCAATGGGTTAGAAGAGAAAGAAGGACATAAGCGTGGGAAATGACATGAAAAAGATGCTGGTGGGGTGGAAGGATTATTGGCAGTCGGTATGCAAGAGGGAATGGGCTGAGATTTGTGATCACGGACACCTATAGCTGTTAGTAGTAACATGAGCTAGTGTATGACTTTAGAAATGAATGGCTAATGTTGGTGGAGAAAAAGATCATTGTCATCAAAGTTATTGAAAATATAGTCTATATGGATATCAGAATCACTGAGAATTCTGTTGAAATGAGTGACAATATATGAGGAGCAGTAACCATTGAGGAATAATTAGGGGATAGCTCTACTGATGTCTATCATAAGAAAGAATGGTGAAGTCCAATATATAAGATTTAAAAATGGGTGTTTTAGGAGGTAAGTGACAGAGAATTAAGACACCCATTCTGTTCTAAGCTCACAACCACCACCTGAGAGGGCTGCAGAAGCATTAGCATCAGAGACCACGCAAGTTTGGTTAGAGCCTGATCTGAATGAGTATATGAGTATACTGCTATAAATTATGCATTGAAAAGTAAAACAAAACTCTTCATCACTAATTTAGATTTGCCTGCTTTCAGAAATAGTGGAAGTTATGCTAATGGGTCACCAAAATGTGCTGAAATACTCAGAAGTTCATCTTCACTGTGGGAGATTTATCTTTTTATCAAGATGACAAGTCAGTCAAATTAGTATAGTAGTAGGAAGGCCAGGAGAGTGAATGAGAACACTTGAAAAGTGAAAATGTTATAAGGCAGTTCAATATTCTTAAAAAATTATATTCATATTAATTTTCAGATACATATAAATATTTAAATTATGTAGATATAAAATTTTGTATTCAGATCCAGCATTGTTAATGATAAATTTTGTTTATACAATATTTTAAAATATTTTTCAGAATAAATTATGTAAATAATAAGTTCATATATCAGTAATCTTTCTTATTAGGTGCCTGCACAAAAAGATCAAAATGTTTACACCAAAAGGTATTTTGGTGAATGTGCACATGGTATATGTAAAATTTTCCTAGCAGAGAGCAGTAAAAACAAGGATAAACCAGAAAATATCATGCCAAGTGAAAAAAATCAAATATAAGAGTGCACCTGGAACAATTCCATTTCTGTGGACTGTTCAGTAAACTAAACTACAGATCGGGAGTAGATAATCAGCTGCCTGGAGCCGGGATGTGGGAAGGAGATGACTACAGAGGGGGACTAGGGATCATTTGAGATGACAGAAGTGCTCTGAAGTTAGATTGTGGTGAGGTCTGCAAAAAGCTGTACAGTTACTAAAAAAGCAACTAAAACTGCACAAATTGTAGGCATTCGGGTATATAAAATTCATTAAATTTTAAGATATGTTAAAAGGAGAAGAAAATGTTTAAACTGCTCTATTAAAATAACAAAACTAGGACAAAAATGATATGCAAGACAGGTGAATTTAAGAAGGAATAGCAATTAGGTGATATTAGGGTTTTTGTTCTGTTTTTTTATTGTCTGTGATATAATTATAATAGTTATACATTATAACCTTTCATTCTGAAATCGAATTTATAAGGATTTTTTCCCAATGGTATATAATTTAAAGGAGGCAAAAGTTACATGCATAACTTTGCTACTATTGGGGAAAAATGCCTTGGTAAGCAGGCATGTGCAGTGTTAAATGGATGAACACTCAGTGAATTATGCAATATTTCTGCTGTAGAATTTTATGTAATATGATTATCCTAGAGTTTAGAAAATAAGTGCAATAGTGCTGAAGGTGGTATGCTCTGTATATTAAACTATGAAAATACATTCATGGCACAAAAATTTAAAAGTTAAAAAAAATACTAGAAAATTATGAGGCTGTTGGTTCATTTGTTTACATAATGAAAATATCACTTCTTTTTAGAAATTAAAGCAAAGTAATGAGATATTAAAATATAAAATGTAAGTGATATTTATTTTTCATTTCAAAATTGAAAATAGTTCCATTTGATGGCAAAATAATTAGTATTTCTAATTTATTAAGGAATAGAACCTGAAAATTTGATAATTTTGTTAGGGTATGAAGCATAATATTGAAGAGTATTTTAAAGTAACTTCTTAGTAAACTCGGTATTGTTATAATCTTACTGATGTAAACTGAGAAAATTATTGTTAATTTTAGATAAAATATTTTTATATTTTTCATAGGTGTTTTTTGTATTAAAATTTCTTCATTTGTGTATTCAACAACTATTTATTTTCATCTAAATTGTTCTGGGTGTTATTATAGGCTTATAGGAGACATTTTGAGCAAAACTGCCATGGGTCACCATTACTTCTACATTTGCATTATACTGCAAAGAGAAATGCAAAAACATCAAGGAAAATATATAAAGTATGTGGAATATTTTTTAAAGGGATAAGTGTTATAAAAATGTAGGATGAGGTAAGAGGGCCCTGGCGTGCCAAGGACAGGGAAAGGTTGGATTGCAGGTAAGGAAAACTTGAGCCCAGACTTGAAGTAATATTATATATAGATAGATAGATAGAGAGAGAGAGAGAGAGAGAGAGAGAGAGAGAGGGGGGGACTATTTTATATTCTGGTAAGACTTGAGCTGAGACTTGAAGTAGCAGGGAAGCTGATCAGTTGGCTATGGGAGCAAAAGCATTTCAGGTAGGAAGAGAGCTGGCGCAATGGAGAAAGGACTACACATGTTAGCAGGAGTATGCAAGCATGCTCATGGGATGTCATGGAGGCCATTGTGGCCAGAATAGAGAATTAAACTAAGAGAAGTAAGAGAGGTGTGACTGTGCAAGGCCTTCCTTGTCCCTGGAGGACACTGACTTTATCCTGAATGAAAAGAGGAGCAGTTACAGACCTCTGAACAGGAGTACGGTCCTGCATTGGATATTGAGAATTTTCTGTTAACAGGGTCAAGAATGTACTGAAAGTGGGGCACTGCGGTGGGGGGAATGGGAGACTGGAAGCATGGTGGAGGTAGAAGCAGAATCCTGTTACCTGTTAAATTTTTCAGTAATTCAGATAGGCAGGACTTATACCAGGAAAATATCAGTGGAAGTGGTAAGAAACGGTTCAGTTTGATTCATGTCAAAGGACATGCAACTAATTTACTAATGGGTAGAATATATGGTGTGAGAAGATGATACCACAGTTTTTTGGCTGGAGCCAGTTGAACTGTCCGCACCTGGGATGACAAGTCTACAGGAAGAGAAAAAAACTTAGAGGAAGGACTACATTTTTGAACATGTTGCACTTAAAATTCCTCATTGTTTTCTGGGTGGAAATGCCCAATAGGCATTTGGATATATAAATCTCAAATTCAAGGTTGAGGTCTAGGCTAAAGACATAAATATGACAGGTGTCAGCATATAAATGGCCTTTAAAGCCACTGAACTGAGAGATATCATCAATAGAGTGAGTGAAATAGAGAATAGCTCCAAGGAGAGAAACCTGTGGCAAACCCAGTATATTAAAACATAAGAGAGAAGAGGAGAAACTATGAAGTGAGACTCAGAATGAGTAAGGCATAATGATAAACAAGAGTGTAGCTTCCTAGAAATCAAGTGATGATGTCATGGAAGGAGGCAAAGATGAGCTATGTATAATGCTGCTGCTCCTGTAGATCAAAATAAAATGAGTAAAAATTGATACTATATTCAACATCCTGAAGGCTAGCATAGGTAAAGGACTCATAATTTACTGTCCAACCCAGCACATTTTTAGGAAATGAAGGGCAATAATGAAAAAAAATAACACTGTATAAATAAATAAGGCATATTGTTATTATAGTTGTTCATGGTCTTTACCAATACATAATAAGTAGATTTAAAACAAAAAAAAAGTTTCGATGGAAAAGTAAAAGCAAAAACCTCTTTAAAATGCAGTTAGGAGAGAATAGCAGGTTTTCCTCTGAATACTTCTAAATAATTTGGCTCAAAACCTTGAGGTGAAATGGAGCATGCTAGTTGTTCACACTAGATGAGGCAAGCTGTGAAAGTTCAGAAGGAGGGGGAAGTTCTCTTGTAGGGTGTGGAGGGTACTCCTAGGATGATGTTATTGTGGTGCATTTTGGAACCTGAAAAATAAAAGCGGTTATACTTACCCAGGATCAACTATTATAGGATGATAACTGTGCCAATGGATGGATGGCCCTGTGCAGGGAATTAAAATCCAACTAGGGATGACAGTGAAGAATAATGAAAATACCACAATATTCAAATGATCCAAGTTAACATCATTATTAACGAAATGTGATATGATGCAATGGAAAGGCAATATCACCGCTATGATAATCCTGCTACAGTGAGATAACCTCAATCTAATCACGAAGTAACATCAGACAACCCCAAATTGAGAAACATTCAATAGTATAACTGGCCTATAATGTTCAAAGGGACAAACATCATTAAAAAAAGTAGAAAACTGAGGACCTGTTTCAGATTATAGGACTATTGATGAAAGTGTCAACTCAATGAAAAGGGTATGATTCTGGATTGTTTTCATTTGCTAAAAAGGATATCATTGAGACAAGCAGCAAAACTTGCCTCTTCTATGTTGTGACCAAAAGGCCTGTACAAAGAACAATTTTAGAGGAGGAAAAGTTCATTTGGGGCTCACAATTTCACAATTCTCATCCCACAGACCACTACTTCTATTGCTCTTGGCCTGAGGTGAGACGGAAAATCATGGTGGAAGGGCATGGAACAGGAAACATAAACTCAGTTTATGGCAGAAAGCAAGCATCGAGAGACAGACTTGGCTCACCAGGAATGAGATATATACCCCAAAGGCACATGCCCAGTGACCCATCCCTCCCAGCCATACCCAACCTAGTAACCTACAGTTACCACCCAGTTAATTAAAGGAGATTAATGCTTTGACTAGGCTAAGGCTGTCCTAACCCAGTCATTTTGCCTCTCAACTTCTAACACATGAGCTCCTGGGGGACACCACAGATCCAGACCATAATATATGAGGGGTATGTGGAAGTAATGTATCACCTTTTGTTTCTTCACTCAGATAATTGCATTGTCTACATGGAGATAGATCTTTATTAAAAATAGACACAAGAGTGAGTATTAGGGAAATCATGGCATTACTATTAGCAACTGATGTATGGTCCAGTTTTCTGGAGGTAAAAAAAAAAATCTCAGCTCTGAAGAGTATGGTGTATATATGTAGGAGAAAGTTTTGCTGTCACATAGTTCTAATGCTATTAAGATTATTTTCCCTTGTTAATCTTCACAACCTTCCTTTTTTAAAACTTGTAACTTGAAAAGTATAATCTGTGTGCAAATTATATAGCACAAGTAATGAGATTATACCTTTCATTAATATTTTGAAATATTTAAATTTGCTACAGAATATAAGCAAAATAGAAACACTGTATAGGCAAATCAGATGAGCATCCTCCCATTTCCATCTATTTTTACCAAACTATAATAACTGAACTAGTTGAGGTTGATGGTAGTCTAAGCTTTCTGTGATTTTTTGATACATTTTTTTTACCAAAATGTTGATATAGCCTTTCACACTCCCCTTTGTCTTTTATAGTCTCTTTTAACTTACACTTGCATAGGATATGCTTTTATAAATGTATCTTTTCCTCCCTGATGAGTTCCAAACAAGTATCTGTAGACCAGTGGCTGCTACTGGTTGGACTTGACTATTTTCACATGACTGGGCATTAAGCAGATATCTTTTCTCTGAACATATTGGAATTTATTTAGAACTTTTACAAAAGTCATTATTATTTTCATATTTAAAAATTATCAGCACCTAAATTATAAGCATAAAATAAAATGTTTTCTAATTGGTCATTCTTGCCAATGTGAATATAATGCCCCTTGATAGCAAGCTGTCAATAACATAAAATAGAACTTTAAAAAATCTTCTTGTTAAAATCACACAAACATGCACCAAAAAAAAAAAAAAAAACTATTTAAATGGAATATGATGCTTTGTTTTCTACTTTCTTAATACAAAGTGGGGAGGAGGTTAAAAAGAATACATGAACATTTTTTTTTTCTCTCAGACTGATATAAACAGCTTCTTCATGTCAAAGTTTTACATAATGATGATTCTAAAATGGCTTAAAATTGCAACAAGTCACTTTCATTAAGTCATGAATATTGAATAGCAATTATTGCTTAATAGACTTTTTATAAGACACTATTTAGAGTGCAGCTGCTAAGTTGCTATAAATTCTGTTTGAATGTATCATGCAAATATCAACACCTGTGATACCATCTAAGTATTAAGGCATATTCCATAGGGTATTCTTAGTCTGATCTTTTCTGCCTTATAGCTTTTGAGTTTTTTGATTATTTACATTTTGACTCAATAGAATGGTTTCCATTTATTTCTAAAAATCAAATGATGTTCTATGAATATCAGAGGTTGTTTTGAGGAGAAATATTTCTCAATATTTCCAGAGGTTGTGTTTCTTTTACTTCAATAAGCCAATTCCTTAAAATTTTTTCAAGACATAGAAATAGTAAGTGATCTAAACTAAAACTGTAGTTTTATGAAACACATTTTAATGTCTGTTTATTTTGTTGGAAAAGACTAAAGGAAGTAAGGTAATGTTTCCATATATTTATGGAATTATATATTGAAATATTAAACGAAATTATGTTACTTCTTCATGACTGTGCAAGGAGATATTGTCAAACTTTGTGACTAAAAACAGCAAACATTTATTATCTCACAGTTTAAATGGGTCAGAAATCTAGCTGAATTAGTTGGGTACTTCTGTACAAGGTCTCTTATGAGGTTGCCTCCAACTATTGGCCTACACTGGAGTCATTTCAAGACTGCTGAAAGATCCTCTTCCAAGCTCACCCAGCACGTCACTGACTATCAGTCCACAGTCTCAGTCTTACCAGGCCTTGGGAACCTCATCATAAGGCCACTCACAGTATGGTTGCTTTCTCCCCACAATGAGTGTTCTGAGAGAGTAAACTAAAAGGAAGCTGAAATATCCCACCCTGCTCTTCCCGTAGCCTAATCGGAGAGGTGACATCTCATCACTTTAGTTCTATTCTAAATATCAGAACCAAGTCAAAGATTTAAGTTCACATTCAAGGGGAAGGTCCACACAAAGGCATTAGCCAAGAAACAAGCATCTCAGAGGATCATTTTAGAGGGTGCCTTCCCAATGATACTAAAATGTTACAAGGATAGAACTGAAGTTAAATTTTTCTCTTTTTGGTACTATTTTATCTTTCAGAGCATGATGGGAGGGACTAATACTACAACTGATAAAAAGGAAAACAATGACAATGTATATGGAACAAACCCATTCAGACAGTTCTGGTTTTGTCCTGGAGTTACTAAACTAATTATTTTTCTTAATATCAGTGGGGTTTTTTTTGTTTATTTGTTGGTTTTGTTTGTTTTGTTTTTTAATTCTGGGACAAAAATCACAACAGAAAAAGGTCTTTTTAAAAAATTTTCTTTGTCCACATATCCTAATCATACATTCTTATGTTTCTAACATCTTGGGAAGATTGATAAGATTTTCCTACCTTCTTGGGAAGTTGCCACACTTCTGTCTACTGTCCTCCCTGGATTTATATTAACCTTTACCACATGCAAGTGAGGGGTCCACATTTATTTGTAGGAGAGTTAGGTGGCCCTGAAGTGGAGGTGGGGTATGCAGACTATGGTGTCCAAAGCCCAGACCCGATGTGTACTTCAAAGGTGATTCCTACAGATTACTATATTGTGATGGTGACAAGGATAACCAAATCCCCAGAATAAATAATACTTCTTTCCTAGGTTGTTACAGCAATGATAGAAAAGATATTATGATTAATTTGAATGTTTACCATGCTTGGCAAAACACTTAACCACTGTATTTTTACCCCTTCTGGCCCCATTTTTTAATCTCTTTTAAATGTCTTCCTTGTAGTGTCACAGAAGTTAAAGTTTAGTATCATAAATCAATTGTTCTGCTCACTTGCCAAAGAAAATCTAGAAAACAGTAAAATCAGCTAAAGGTTTTTGCTGTATGCATTTCTAGTACACAGTAATTTTGATATTTTTTTACCACTATAGCTATTCATTTATATCATTGATATCATGTTAGCAGCAATGACTTTAGCAAGAGAAAATAAATGCAATTATGTCAACCAATTTTGTTGGAAATATATTTGTTGAAATATCATTTTTCCTACTTAAAAGAAATATATTATGACTTTTTTTGGAATATTATGATGAATACTCTGGTTTTGAACTATTTTAAATAGGACTAAGGGCATTGGATAGGAGCAATTTATAAACCGGTTCTATTGAGTATTTACTGACCTCCTACTATATGATATATATTCCTGAACTACTGGTTCTCCACAGACATGTTTTGTCTAATAAATAACTCCTTCCTTCAGATTCCAGCTCAGATATCCTTTTCCATCACAGAATTACGTATCCTTCCTTGTATGGTCATAGTCACAATTTTACATTGACTTAGATTTTTATATAATTCACAATTGTTTCCCACTCTACACTTTTCTTCAGAAGGATAAAATTCTTGTGATACCTGCTTTTTATTGCTTTTTGTTATTACTGTGTTTATGCCAGCTTCTTTTATTCCCAACATTTTGCATAATTCACTTTGCACAGTAAATAGTAGATATGCATTTTTTGAAAGAATGAAAAAGTAAAGAATGAATCTATCTTATGGGTTTGCATCAGCTCTTACCTACATCCTCCAAGTAAGGTTTTTGCAATCTGTTTTCATTTCTTTCAAGGCTAACAAAAGATTAGTTTCCAATTACTTTGCATTACTAAAATGTTTCTTGTCTTTCTGAAGGTACTGTTAGAATCAGGATGAATACAGGTTCCACTTTTTATAGCAGCCTTGGATGGAAGTGCCTTTTAACTATATAGAGCCTCTAACGCTATTTTATACATATAGATTATAATACTTACATCATATGTTTTATAGGAACTTAAGAGAGTCTCTCTATCTGCCCCCCACCCTCTCGTCAGACACATGGTAGGTACCCAATAATACCAGTACCATTTATCTTGACCGCTGAGGTACTTTCCCTTGCATACTAGCAGTTCATTGCTTGGAATTCTTTTCTTCCTTGACATGTGCAATATTAACCTATATGATTATCATTTTCATTTAAGTGGAATGTAGTTAACTACTAGTATTGTATTGTACTTATAACTGACACGTGTTTTCTAGCCTTTTAATTTTCCACTTTTATTCTCTCATCTCCTAAATATGAATATTTCTCAGATGCATATATCACCCTTCTTTTATTCTCTTTTTCTCAGGCTCTTTTATTTTCCCTGGATTTCCTTTGTGTTCAAAGCTGAAACCATTGACTTCACATTTCTTACCTTAAATTCGAAAGTTTCAAGCTTATGATGACTTATGTGTTCAAATTACAAACTTGCAATTTCCTGCTCAACATTTTTTACCAGGTTGATCATCACCATCTGAAATACAAAATGTCTACAACAACTAAGTAATTTTAAACCTATAGTTCCTACCTTTTCTATTTAATTTTTTTAGAAACAAAATTTTACATTCCCCAAATGAAAGAATATTCTCATTCATTAACTTTAACAAAACCACATTATATACATATATAAATATAGCACAGGAAATTCACTTTTATGTATATGTAGAGACTGTCAATCAAAACAAAATAAGTAAGTGAAATGAAAATCAGTAGAGGAAGGATAGTCTGAGGGAGGGAATAGTGGAGAAGAATGTGATTGATATCAAATTCTATGCATGTATCCTTTTGACAAAATGAACCCAACTAGTATATGTAACTATAGTGTTCTAATTTTTAATAAAGAATATCCTCATTCCTTTACCTACTCAACCAATAATTACGTCAATGTTCCATTCACAAGTATCTTTAAGTCTGCCTTTTTCTTACATTTTCCTCAGCTTCTGTGTTGGTACCATCATTTATTTGGAGTTCAGCAATTCTTTCCTTCACAGCATTTCCCTCTGCCATCCTCCTGTATTAATCTTTCAAAGTCCCCTTCTTCTAACCAATTGTTAAAAAAGTTTTGTTCAAAACTATGAACTCACAATTCTTCATGGAAAAATCTTGAAACATCTTTACCTAACTCCAATTATTCCTCCCACTGAGATTCCCACCACTTCCTGGATTAAACAAAAGGCTCTTTCAGCCAAAGTAGAACAACCACAGTTACAAAACAATTTTTACGAGAAATATACTCTTCCTATATACGTCTCACACATTGTTCACAGCTTGATCAAATCCCACGTTGTGTAGGAGTCTCCATTCAAATGCTGGTGAAAGGTCACTTTTTTATTTTCTAATTCCAGAAATTTTATCATTACACTCATTTGCTCCTTAGCACTGAAGATCATTAGAATTATTTTCCATGCCCATTTGCTATGGGATAATCTCTGTGACTTCAGCTCTTTTAAACACTTTTGCCTGTGAAGGTCCTTACTGAAGTTTATATTAAAAGTTTGCCCTTTGTGGAGATCAGTACAGCTATTTTGGGTTATTAAATAAATCTCAAATAATTATCATACTATGTCCTTTAACTACAATGGAATTAACTAAAAGTAATTAATGAAAGAAGTAGCTAGAAAAATCCCTAAATATTTTTATTTTATACAGTATTTTTTTAAATAGATCATTATCAAAGAAAACCACAACTAAGTTTGGAAAATATTTTTAACAGAACAGTATTAAAAAGATCTAATATCAGAATACAAATACATTTGTGTTCTAGCTAAATTTGTGTCAGTTGGAAACATATATCCCTTAAAGTATATATATATATATATATATATATATATATATTAATATTAGGAGTAAGAAATGTTGAAAAACTGCATTCCAAGGGCTCAGTTTAAAAATTTAAAGAATAAGAAAACTAAAATTGGCATTTTGATGACAAAAATCTCCCAACATATTATATCTTATTTATAAAACATACATCAACTTTAAAGGAGTTCATTGGTGATATTCTGAAAGATGCTTTGTTTAAAATCAAGGCTCATTTCAAAGATAATATATATATTATATATATACCAATATATATATATTGGTACTGGGGATTGAACTCAGGGACATTCAGCCACTGAGCAATATCTCCAGCTCTATCTATCTTACATTTTATTTAGAGACAGTGTGTCACTGAGTTGCTTAGAGCATCATTTTTGCTAATGCTGACTTTAAACTCCCTATCCTCCTGCCTCAACCTCCTCAGCTGCTGGGATTGCAGCCCTGCAGATAAAATTAATATTTTAGTGCATGCTGGCTTGTCATTATAGTTTTGCTAAGTTTGCATGTCATTGGAGTTAGAGCTTAGCCTGCACTTGCCTGGAAATGTGAGGTTATGGGACAATGCCTGAACACTGAGACAGGGAAAGTCTAGAATATGACTGAAGATTAATATCCAAGAAAATGTTCCTTCTTTATCAAAGTCATGCAGCTTTCCAATATTTCCAAGATAATGAAACATCTTTTAGTGAACATTGTTTAGAACATCTTTGTATCTTTTTCACAAATTGTGTATTTATTAAATATTGGAAAGTTAAAATGCAGTGAATTAATACATTTTCAGGCTTATTTCTGTGATTCAGGGTGAGGTTGTACCCACAAAATCTGAAAGCAAAGGTGATTCTCCAGAAACAATAATGGTAATGCATATGAAATTTGAGGAACTCAAATTGGCAACAGTTAGGAGACTATAATTCAGATTATCTTTCGCTATGTTACTGTATTCCTGGACTTTAAATGGGTTTGTTCAGGGTGTGGAGGTGATGAGACAGGAAGTGAATAAAAGATCTAAAAGACCAAGAGAGGAAGGGAAGACCCAATAGAAATGGAGAGGGTGCAACAAGCAGATTCCCTGACACTTTTCTGAATAATGACTATTGAGAACTTGATTCTGAATCTCCTTTCTATTTGTTTGTTTGTGGGATTGAAATCAGGAGCACTCAACCACTGAGCCACATCCCCAGCCCTATTTTTTTTTTTTTTTTTTACATTTTATTTAGAGACAGTTCTCACTGATTTGCTTAATATTGTGCCATTGCTGAGGATAGCTTTGAATTTGTGATCCTTCTGACTTAGCCTCCAAAGTTGCTGAGATTCCAGGAGTGCACCACTTCACCCGCCCCACTCCCCCTTCTTTTTAGAAGAGCTTACAGCCTTGAACTGTGTCACTCATTCCTAAGTCAGAATCAAAAATACACCATGTTATAAATATAAAACAAATAAATTTTTCAGTAAAAATAAACATAGTACCAATTGAATGTTCTGATCAATAAAGCAGCTGTAGGTGAAGAAAAGATAACAAGTAAAGCCAGGTATTCATACTTTTTAAATATATATATTTTGAGCATTTAAATATTCAGGACTATTCTTGTCAGAGGGCATATAGCTCTGAATAATATGCACAAATATTTTTCTAAAAGAACTTATACTGTGGATAACTGATGATAAGTAAAATTAATATCCAGGGGATTCAAAAGTAAATATTAAGTAATGTAAATTTTTCTTTACATACACCAATAAATTTCTTTAAAATAATATTCCCTTTGTAGTACTAAAGACATTCAAAGGTTTTCTTGCTCCTAGTACATCTAAGCTATAAGTGAATATAGAAAGTCCTGTGTGTATATATTCATGTATCTATAAGAAGGGCAGAGTAAGACATGAAAGGAATTCCTAAAGCAGCATGTTGAGTATTTTCGGCAAATGGCAAGTTGACACATTTGTAATATTTAGTGATGAATCTAATTAGAAACTGTTTTATATTTAAAACAAGTTTTAAAAGTGATTTTAGCAATTTAATCAAAATATATTTGAGGGCAAAGATAAATTGTTCTCATGAAGGCACATGTCTTTTAGGATAATGTATGTCAACTTTCTTGTCTATGCTTCATCTTATGATCACTTGACAGGAAATGCAAATGTTTTCCGTAAGTGCCATCTATGTAAATCTAAGTGTCTGACCTTTTCATAGTGCAACAATTTTCTTTTTAGTCATTTCTCTTTGATTTGTCTTCTATCACGAAAGGTTGCTTTTTATTTTTTTTTAACTTTTTTATGGTGCTAGTAGAATTATTAAATAGCTGTCAATCAAATTGTGAATATCCTTGCCCCTTTTAACAAGGAGAGAATATTAAATAGGATTTCTATAATTTCATAAGTATAGCTCTTTTAGACATACAAACACTTATTGCTTTTAATAAGAGAAAAAAATATAGCCAATGTTGATGTTTCAAACATCCTACACATCGCACAGACATTAAAAGGAATGTTGAAGGGCTGGGGTTGTGGCTCAGTAGAAGAGTACTCACGTAGCATGTGTGAGGCTCTGGGTTTGACCCTGAGCACCACATTTAAATAAACAAAAGAAAAGTATTGTTTCCACCTACAACTAAAAAAATTAAAAAATGTTGACAACTTTTGTATTTATAAACTTTTGTTACTCTCTATGGTTCAATTTTTACTGCCCTGTCTCTCTCTCTCACCCCCAAAGCTTTGAGATAAAAAGTTATTTTTTTATAATTTTCTGGCTTTTTATTATTATTCTCTTGACAGTGTTTTTCATATAGAATGCATGTTTAATTTTAATGAGGTCCTGGTTATCAATTCTCATGGATCCTGCCTTTGTGTTTTATCTTTGTGTCTTTGCCAAGCCTAAGATCAAACAGATTTTCTCTTATGTAATCTCCTAGGAGTTTATAGTTTGGTGCTGTACATTTGGGTCTGTGGTCCATTTTGAGATACCTTTTGTGAAGGGTGTAAGATTCAAGTCACTTTTTGATGTAAGATCTATTTATTTATTAATTTATTTATTTATTCATTCATTCTGAAAATTCATAATTTGTTAAAAAGACTATATTTTAAATATTCAATTACTTCTGCTCCTTTGTTAAAGGTCAGTTTACTATATTTATGTGGATCTGTTTCTTGGTTCCCTATTTTATTAATCCATTTGTCTAAATAAACAATTTACTAATACTATATTTTGTTGATTCCTTAGTTTTATCTAAGTCTTAAAGTCAGGTAGTATCAGTCTTTCATCTTTGTTGATGTCCTCCAATATATTTGGGGGGGGGTATTCTTGTTTTATTTTTATTTTTTTTTTCTCCATTTAAACCTTGGAATCAGTTTTTCAATGTCTAAAAGAACAACTTGTGAGGACTCTGATTGGGATTGCATAGAATCTACAGATTGATTGGAGAAGAACTGGCATCTTGACAATATTGAATATTTATGTTCATGACTATGAAATATCTCTCCATTAATTTATTTCTTCTGAGTTCATTCATCGAAATTTTTGTTGTTGTTTTCTTCATGTTTTGTCCTACTAAACCTGCTTAAAGTAACCCCAAAACTGGCAGCAAGGGAATTCCCACAAGGACTGCTCAAATACTGTGAACAAGGGGCCCATTGGGATTACAAACCAAGAAGAACTAACCTCCAGAATAATCAGTCCAAAACATTTCTTAGGAGAAATTTACAGAGATTTGCAGCTTAGCCTCATGACTGACAGGGAGTAAAAAAGGGATGTTCCATCTAGATGTGCCCATAGTGAGGAGGTGGGATCGTGGAGTTTATATGATGGCTTGAGAAATTTTTGTTCAGGGCTGGGGCCAGCTTTCTTCTTTCATTGTTGTATTTTGGACAAAATTCTAAACAAATTTATTTGTGTCTATGAACCTACAAGGTCACAGCTTGAGCTCAGACTTTCTTGGAAAAACTTGAAGGTGGCTGAGTCACACACAGAATGGTCAAGATACCCTGAGATTTTCAATCAGGACACAGAAAGAAAGCTCAGGCAACAGGGAGAGACTATATCTCATATAGATCTTGTGAATATTTGGTTAGATGCATACTGAGTAATTTCATTTTGTGGGGTGCTAATGTAAAATGCCATTATATTTAAAATTTAAATCCCACTCATTCATTGCAGACAAATAGGAAAATAATTGACTTTTATATATTAATCCTACCCTAGAACTGGTATATTGGTTCCTGGAGTTTTATTGTTGTTGAGATACATTTGGATTTTCTGTATAATCATGTCATCTTCGAACAAAATAAATTCATTTTATTTTATTCTCTCATGTTATAGAATTATCTAGGATTTCCAATAAAATGTTAAAGGAATTTTTTAATATAATATGATTAGTCAGAATTTTAAAAATAGAACATCATTAGGATAAGTTAATCTTTAATTCAACAGAAGTTTATAAATTTCATTATTATGTAGAATATAAACCTTAAGTAGAATGTAACTTAATTATTTCTTAGCATTTATTTCTTTATATTTAATTTCTTGCTATCTCAATTTATATTGATTTTGAAAATATTTTTTAAAGTCCTTTTCAACACAAATAGAAAAATGTTTATGGGACAATGATGTAAATTAACTAGCATTAGAAAAAATCAGAATTATGCAGAAAAAATACTTAATTTTGTTGAATCACAGTAATGAGTGAAACAATGTTGTGTAGTTCTCATTGATGAATTTTAAAATTATCTTTTAAAATTAATTGTAGAGGTCACTCACCATTCAATTGCTGCTTGTATATTTTTTGCTTTGGGACTTGAAATAATGAAATACGCATTGAACATAAATGTGGAAATAACTATGAAGAGAATTTCAGTTCACTGCTTACAACTTATGTCAGTATATAAGGATCTCTTTTAAAATTTTGTAAGCTGTTATCTGTGAATGCTTGGAAGCTATGCGTTGTAAAGCGTGCACATTTTGCATACAGAGTATACATTGCTTATGTCATTTTAAAAACTTGCCATGAGTAATGAATGATAAGTCACTGTCGTCATTATGCAATTGCTTAATGAGCAAAAAAGTATGACTCATCAAATGGAAACCCAGGGAGGATTGCTTTTTGTTTTGTTTTGCTTTGCTTTGCTTCACTGTTTTGTTCTATTTAAAAAAAAAAATTATGGAATATTTTTACTACTCAAAGTTGTACAGCACTCTCACAGAAGAAAGTCTCTAGAACTTTTCAGTGCTATAGCTGGGCATAGTTAAACCCACATTGTCTAGCTGAACTTATTTAAAGCCTTTTCCTCATAATTTGCAGTTATGAAATATACACTATATGTTTTTTTAGGGAACTTACTGCATGCTGCCACAGGGCACAGTTCTTTTGAAAATAAATCATTCTAAATGTTTTGTACCTGATGAAAATGCTGAATCTAGACAGGCACTCCCTTTCTTGCCTTTGTATGTTAAATAGGATTGTTACTCTTCTGAAAACAATCCAGAGGGTCTTTTGTGCAGAGTTTGACTATACAGTTCACTAGTTACTAAAATCAAACAAGAGCACCTGGAAATTTTTCTTGTCTGAAAATAATCGTCATTTAATCACCTACTGCTAGTTTCTCCAGATTCCCATTTAGAGGAAGAGGTCAATGTCACAGGGTAAGGGCAAAAATTAAAACTTCTCTTACCAGTAGTAGAGTTATATGGAGATGAAAACAACCTTTTAAAATAGGCTCAAAGATAGATGCCTAAAAACTAACAGGTCATCAGACAAAATGGATCACAAACCTTCCCACAAAATTATTTGAAATGAGATCTGGAGAATAGAGCCGGAGGGAAATGCCAGTAGTGACTTTTTTTGTGTGTGTGAAAAAATGCATAATTATCCTCACATCCTTGAGAAGACTGATGCTCGGCAGAGGTGTCCAGGTGAGCTAGGTGGCTGAGTTTGCTGACCTGCTCCTAAGAACTAGCAGGATTCCCCCAGTTACTCAACGGGAAACTCAATGAATAATTCATAAACAGCTTTTTAATTTCTTGTCATGTTCTATATTTAGTAAAGCTCCACCATTTATGCAACATCTGTGTTTCATTCCAGTCTAAGGGTGTGTAAAATTTAGCTTCACCAAGAGATTATTATGTCATCCTTTATTTTTTCATGATGACAGTGATAGATGTGCTATTCAAACAATAATCTTTATATAAGAAATTCTCTGAGCTTTCAGAAAAGCCTATCTACTAATCCTTCACTCAAGTGGTTCTGTAAATTTATGTCTGTAACTTCCAGTAGAAAAGGTAATTTGATTTTCCATTAGGATATAGAATAGATGTATTTGCATACTTGTTTAAAGTGAGTTGTAACACAAAATGAAAATGAAAAGCCCTCTTCCCCAAACAAAAACAAAACCATTTGGGGCAAATGTAATGCTTTCATATGATTCTCATTAGTTACCTTAATGTAGAATGAACTTTGAAACTTTTTCATCTTGCAGGTTAAAAATTTTACAAGCACTTGACTTCAATGTGTATTTTGTTGAGAATTACATTTTTATTGATTTCCTCACACTTTCAATCCCCAGATAGAGATTTTATGCTTAATGAACTATAAGTTAAAAAATTTTAAAGACTTTACTTAAGCACTGTTTTTAAAATTTTATTTATTGAAGTGCTAGGGGTTGAACATAAGGTAACATGCATGCTAGGAAAGAGCTCAACCACTGAGCTACACCCCAAGTCTCAGTAATTTTATTTTAAATAAATGAAGTCTGACTTGAAATCAAGAAGTATAGAAAATATTTCCTATTTTTTTCTTTTTTCGGGAGGAGGCTGGAACTGGGGATTGAACTCAGGACACTCGGCCACTGAACCACATCCCCAGCCCTATTTTTGTATTTCATTTAGAGGCAGGGTCTCACTGAGTTGCATAGTACCTTGCCATTGCTGAGGCTGGCTTTGAACTTGGGATCCTCCTGTCTCAGCCTCCCAAGCTGATGGCATTACAGGCATGTGCCACCACCACGCTTGGTTTATTTTTTCATTTTTTAACAGTGTTAAAGTACAATATATTTTAGATATTATGTTAAGATTGCTCCACATATTTAGTACTACCATATGATTTATGGTAGTACTAAGTTATAACAAATTGAATAAAAATTTTAGTGATCTGACCTAATGTATACACATATTAAACTGAGAAAGATATTTTGGGGTCAGAGAGGACTTTCTTCCTTATTGATTCAGGGAAGAAGGTGCTTACTATTCTGTAGCCTTACTTCTTCCTAAAACAGTGGCAAAAACAAAAAACAAACAAACAAATACTAGACTTGGGGACAGCATCCAGATGACAGTCTGGTTTTACAGAAACTGAAGAGCTAAGAATTTTTTTTAAATATTCAATATAGTAGGGTGTGATAAAAAGTAAGTAATATTTGGTGGCACCTGAAAATTATATTAATTAAATTTCAGCATCCATGAAAGTTTTATTGGAACACAGCTATGATCATTGGTTTACATATTATCTATTCTCTAAACATGCCTATAGAGTTCCCTTCTCTACAATTGTCATAATAATGCATAAACATACATCTTGATACATATTTATTTCTAATGAATACTGAGGGAGCGGCCTACCATTCAGTTATATGTAGTCTGATTTTAGAAAGTGATTTAAAGGAATCTAGAAATACCCAAATTTTAGACCCATGTGCAAGGAAAAATAATGTAAATAAGTCAATACTTACCCTGCACTGGAGCTTCACATACAACCTCCACACATGCCAATCAGTTTAGCAGTAACCCATGGAACATGACTTCATATAAGCTAGGGTCCATAAATAATATACAAAAAGCATCAAAATAAGATAAACCAGAAGCTTTCTCTATTTCCTGAAAGGCAAAAATCCAAATTAATCCAGGCATAGATTTTATCAAACAAATACTCTAAGACACCACATAAAAGAGAGTACAAATATGTAACTATGTGATCCAAAGTTGATAACAGAGCTATACTAGAATATGTTACTTATTTGATCTTCCCTTCAATATAGGGAGATAGTGACCAACTCTTTGGAGAGGGAGCATCTTCCAGGCCAGTTTAGCATGGAAGCCTACACACCTGGACCCCAAAACCTTTATTCTTTCCAACAATTCTACAAGCCAGCTTTTTTGGTCAGTAAAGTAACACTGAACATGATAAATTATCAGTCATCTTTCTGCACTGTGTCCAGGTTGTTAGTGGGGCAGTTATAAGCTTATAAGCTACTCTGTATTTCATGACTATCAGTGATACAGAAAAACTATTAGAAGGGTAAGAGGCACTGTGTTATTTTTCAAAGAAACCTATAGGTCCGATGATTTTATTATACTAAAAAAAAAGTCATATGAGGAACCCAAAACAAAACAAAACAAAAAAACTACAGCAAATTAATAATGTTATTAAAATAAGTAAAGCATTTAAAAGAAGCCTATATAAACCACTCTCACTCTTACAGATATGAAAAGACAATTTTTAATTTCCTGATTGCTTGCTTCCTAAATGAGTCATGGAAAGCATGCTAAGTATTCTAAAACACAAGGCTGAAAAGGATCCTTGGTAGATTGAACCAACTGAAGGAAACTATATAAAATGCCTTGTCATGATCCTTTAGGTTATGACATCAAATAATTGTTAGGAGCAAAAAGACTTTTGTTTGAATCCAGAGCCAAGTCTATTATTTTCATTTTATTCTAATTGATGAGGTTTTATATGAAAACAAGGACTTAATTGACAAAGTATTTATAAAACGTTTATAATAATGCAATAGAATTTCTTCTGAGTGGGCATGAAGTTCACTAAATAATAGTCATTGTTAGTGCTTGAGCCAGGAAACTTAGTTTTCTTCTTTCCTTTCTTCCTTCTTCCTTCCTTTACTTATTTATTCAATGATTTTATTGAATACTTACTTAATGCCAGGCTCCGAGAAACATACTGGAGAACAATGATTTATGATTTAAACAGTAAAGACAGGGCTGGAGGTAAGCCTTAGTGATAGAGTGCTGTCAAGCATTCATAAGGTCCTAGGCTTGATTCCCACTACCAATACTACAAAAAAAAAAAAGGTGAAAAGATATTATGGAGAGAGGGGAGAGCATGCAGGATAGTTTTGGAAAATATTGGATAGCAAAGAACAAAAACACAATTAACTATCATGTGAAGAAAGCCAAGGAACAGCACTCGGTAAATCCAATTCTTGTTATTCTGCAATGGCTTCTCTGCTGTCCACCCTGGATGCCCCTGAGCCTGAATCTAGCCCTAGGCTATTATATGAAGCCTGCTTCTCGCCACTCTCATTCAACTTTCTCCCAATGAACTTTGCTGAATGCAAAGGAATCAAAGAGAAGAACAACCCACTGGTTCTATCCTCTGTTCTTCTATCAGTAAAACATATAAGCAGAAGAGAAGTGTTCATGTCATGGACATTTAGTTTTTGTTGGTAGAAAATGAGGATTTTATTGTTTTCTACTCAATCATAACTATAACACTGATACAGTCTATGACACACATAAAAATAAATTGATTATCTAATTCATTGAGAAAATGAAATGAATGTAAAATATATTGGATAGTAAACCTAGAGCTATAGGTTTGTTGTATTTTTTTTCTGAGAGAGAAATGAATTATATCTGACTGTTTCCATGAGTAAGCAAAACATGCATTGGCAGAAGAGGAAAGCTAGCTGAAGGTGATGCCTGCGTCCCAAAGTATCACTGTGACCAACAGTACAGCCTCCCTTTAGATGTAAAGGAGTTAGTTAGGGGAGGCAAAGGGCAAAACGCACCAAACACATGGACTCATGAATGGGCTTAGTTAAGGCATCGTTCTAACCCTGACTTCATTCCTGAAGCTTCTTTGTTGTGAGAAAGGTGAAATCTCTCTTCACCGAGTGTGTTCTCTAAAATGAGCTAAATGGCAGCCCTCAGATTATGCCCTCACCTCTTTTCCATATTTGACAAATGTTATCTTATTTACTATTAGAATGAATATTACCATATGTGAGAAAAAATGTGATTAAAGTTCCTCAGAAGAGGAATTTTTCCTGGATTATCAGGGTGAGCTCTAAATGCTATCATGTGTATTTTTATAAGAGAGAGACAAAAAATTTTGATGGAGATGCACAGAGAAGAAGAGGATATGAAATGCAGCAGGGAAAGAAAAATAAGGCCATAAGCCAAGGAATGCAGATACCTCCCAGAAGCTGGAAAAGGCAGGAGACACATGGTCACCTGGAACCCCCAGAGAGACTGTGCTCCTGCCAACATCTTGACTTCAGTCCTGTGACACTGCTCTCAGACTTTGATGCTCCAGAACTTTGGGAGATTAAACTTCTGTTAGAATCAGCAAGTTTTGGGTAATCTAATGTATCAGATATAGGAAGATCTTAAGACACTATTTCTGGAAGCATGATATAATCAAAGGAAAGGCAGGAATGTAATTGGGCAAATTGCACAGAAAGCAAAATAGTATGGCCACTCCAGAGGATGCGGCAGTTAAATCCAATTTGTGTACAATCTCATGCTATGATTCCAATGACATCTTTTACTGCCCAGCTGCTTTCTGCTTGCCTGTGAATGGTGAGGCTCAACATAAGGTGAGAGATATTTTTTAGGCTGTAGAAAGTAGCCTGTTCTCTAAGTGGCTCCATTATCTCCCAAACTTTAGAGCGAGGAGAAATGGCAGAAGTAAGCAAGAAAAGAACATTAAGCACAGGCCTGTTTATTAATGATTTGACCAATGTCATAGGAACAAGATAGAGACTCGGAATTAGGGAAGTGTGAGTATACCTTGCATCAAATGGGAAAAAAAAACTATAGGGGTTATCATTATAGTAAAGAAATATGAGGGACACCATATTGTTAGTGCACATATGCTTGGGAAGTGAGAAAATATTTTGCAAAAGAAGTGATATCCCTGTTGGGACTTGAAAGATGAAAGAGTTGGTGAGATAGGCAATAGATTGTAGAGACCTCTTCCTGGACCACAGGAAAACCCTACTCTAAGCTACATTTATCTTTTGGTTTACAAATAAATTTGAGTTTCATGAATGCAGAGACTCTTTCCCCCTCTTTTCTTCAGATTGTAAAATAGTTCCTGAATACATAATAGGTATATTCATGAGTTTATTAGATAGGGTGAGTAAGTATTCTTGGTAGGTTAGAAAATAAGGCTTGTGATAAACAAAAGTAATAAAAATGCTTTTGAAAGGCTTTTTTTTCATGAACCTTTATATATGGTACAAGTTATTGAGATAACATTTCTTGAAGATCATTTCTCCATGTTGCAAATATGATATTACTTGGATGACACTGGAAATTCAACATGTTTAGGAAAACCACATTTCAAATATTTTATAAATTTCTAGGTTAGTATTAGCTTGAAAGTATATAGTTTTCGGGATGGGAAACAAATAAAATCTAGTAGAGAGAAAAATACCATAGAGTAAAAAAATAGGCTTTTTGTTTAATTTTACTAATTAGTTATTAATTTGAAATATATACTATATTATCAGAGCTAATTCATCGTGAAGGTTTTATACTCTTAAGCCTATAAATCACACACAAGCAAAACATGGGTTGTTCCCCTCTCCTTTTTATTTTTGTAAACTTCTTTTCCCAATAGAGCAAGAAATGAGTTAAGAATTATGACTTCCCTGAAGAGAGTACATGAAGGAAAAGCTATGTTTTTCTTCCCTGAACTTTGGTTAGCCTTTAATAACTGTTTTCTTAAATAAAATGCAGCTTTTAATGGCTCAATGCTTCTGTTAAAGCTGTCAGGCCTGTTTCTTGAAGATGAGCTAAAACATTTCCTTCTGTTTATAAATGAACAAAAATGAAAAGAATTTTTGATCAAGACATATTTTGAAATACAAAAAATATTTTGAATGTTTAAACAGAATATTTTCTCATGACTTTTGAGAAATGGCCCATTGTTAATTATTTTATTTTGGTAGAATATTATTTCCTTTATAAGTTATGTGTCTGTCACTGTTATTTTTTAAATGTGCATGTATTTTCCCAAATATAGAATCTCTCTGGTCTTTAAGAATCACACATTTTTTTTTGTGAACATCTTTTATGATTTTGTAGTTTGATTGGTGTGGATGCCAGACAGCTCCTCAAGGTTAAATTGTTAACACAATTAATGGTTGAAAACTTGCTTTCCTTGGAAACATTGATGACTGAAAAATCTGAGGAAGTTTCTAATTCTTATTTTAAATACAATAAGTTGGACTTAGTGACTATTCTTATATGTTCAAATCAGGAATGAAAACACATCTGTCATTCAATAAATGAAACAATCAATGCATAGTCCATTAGTCATTTTACAGATTCCCAAGTGAGAATCAAATGTATGATGTTATATTATCAATTTCACTTTATGCAAGTTTTACATTTAATTAGCCAGATGTATTATTAGACAATACTTTTTAGTGGTGGTGGAACTGTTAAAGTAAAAATTGGGAAACAATTTTGTTATTTTTTACTTATAATATTAATGTAGAAAATATAAGATATTTGAAATGTGGTTTTCCTAAACATTTAAATTCTTATGTGGACATTCATGACAAGAAACATGAATGGTAAAATGAAAACAGTGTCACTTGAAATCCAAATCTGCGAATTATAAGCCACAGAAGCTTAAGGAAAGTCATTCATTTCCCTAAACTTCCCCCTTCCTAAGCTTATGATTTAAAGAATAACATAATATAGAATTGCTAAATTTATAGATATTATTACTATATATGTGTCTGTCACATTTTAGGATATATATGTGTATATATATATATATATATATATATATATATATATATATATATGAAAATCTAACCATAAATTTGTGAATCAATTCCTAAAATATTGCTTTAGAATATTTTATTATCTTGAAACTCAGAGTAGCTTTCTTTTAAAATTTAACTTTTGTTGTAAATGATTGATGCATAAAATCACATAGAAGAAAAATATAATTGCATGTCTTGAAGTACAATAAAAAAGCAAACCTTTGTGAATTGTCCACCCAACTTAAGAAAATGCACTATGACACTTGAATACCACATTGCCTTTCATAAACTTAACATGGATAAGTACCTCTACAAACCATTTTTGCAAAGGATTCCATTGTACATGGACATAAATATTCCTCTTATTGAAGATGTCTAGCTATTTCTTCCCTTCTCACAGAGAAAATCCTTATCAATCAGCAAACAAACTTCAGTAACAATCAATTTACCAGAAATGTTTGATTCAATTCAGTTGTTTAGGTTCAAACATTAAAGGGCAAACATGAAATATCTTTTGACAAAAGATGTTGTTATACATTCTTTTCTCCTTTTCTCTGTAATTCAACAAATTTGCAAAAATGTTTGATTTCAAACCATTTTTCCTTGTGGTATTTCTCTATTCTCAAAAGGCAAAATACTTTGACTTTTATTATGCAAATAAATAAACAGAACACTTAAGTGTTTGCTATACATTTATTCCCAAATTGGTATATGATGGCTTTTAAATCTTTTTTCAAAAAATATTTATTTTTTAGTTTTAGGTGGACACAATATCTTTATATTATTTTTATGTGGTGCTGAGAATCGAACCCAGTGCCTCATGCATGCTTGGCGAAGAGGCTACCACTTGAGCCATATCCCCAGCCCCATACATTTATTTTGTTTATTTACTTTTATGTGGTGCTGAGGATCGAACCCAGGACCTCGCACATGCTAGGCAAGCACTCTGCAGCTGAGCCACAATGCCAGATCCACGCCCCCTCCCCACTTTTAAATATCTAAGTAACATATTTTATGATTTTACCTTCCTTATTTCCAGTGGATAGTGTGGTGGAAACTCACATAATGGGTTCTTTACAGTTTTTGTTTTTATTTAAAATTTGACTCTAATTCCTTTTTGTAATTGTTGCTCTTGCTATATTATAATTGTACATAATAGTGGGATTCATTGTGCCATATTAGTATGTGGAAATAACATAATTTCCTTCCCCAGTACCTTCCCTTTTCCCTCCACCTGATCCCTTTGCTCTACTCTGCTGATCTGCCTTATATTATTATTATATGCAATGATATATATATATATATATATATATATATATATATATATATATATATAATATATACACTCAGACAAACACACACACACACACACACACACAAGTGGATTGCACTGTATTATGTTCATACATAGACATGGCTTAATTGGTAGATTTTGCTTCAAAACGTAACTTTTTAACATGTATTCCAGGGATTTGAATTGTGTATAGCTATTATTCTGGTAATTAGTTTTTCATACATAGGATATGAATTTCCAATATGTTGCCACATAATTTGCTGGAAAGAGATTTATGGATACTCCTAGTCCACAAATGCACTGATTCTTTATATCTTATACAATAAGTATACTTTGGAGTGGAATACACATTTCCATGGTTTTATTGAAAATATCTTTATTTATTAAAATATTGTTTGGAATTAAATATGTAGAAACACCAGTGGGGATTAGATTCCTGTAATCTGCATTTGATATCATCTGCATTTTATATATTTCAAACCTGCATTATTCCTTCAATCCAATGAGGGTCAGATTGAAGAGATAGAGCAATACATTCATGTCATTTGTAGTTGTCTATTTTGAAATTTTGAAATTATTAATGTTCTCACAAATTATGAATATCCTTAACATTTAAAATAACTATTTATTTAACAGAGTATGTATTTAAATATCATTATCACCTTTTCATAATTCAAATCTCTTCATGATAACATAACTTTCAGATAAGATCAGTGAAATCTTCTTTGATAGAAATTTCCCTCACTAAAGGGCTTGTCATATTAAGATCTACATACAGAAACAACAAAACATGATGTAAATGTAATTTCAACTGTATTGTTCCTTAGTAACAATATAACTGTGAGAACATTTTTAATGATATGTTCAAAGAAAGAGGTACTCATTATAAATTGTCCACTACTCTTTAAACTATAAACACTAATGTTTAATATCTTATTACCTCTGTGAATCAGGTACTCTAAATCACCACTTACATTCACTCCTTGATAATATTGCTAGATCCTGTTAGCTAGTCTGCTAAGCATAGTTGATGTTTAAAATATATCATTACAACCAGTTATTAGGATGTATTCAACTTATGTTAGGAATGGTTTCAGAAGGTACCTTTTAAAAATTATTTCTACCACTATGTTTTAAAATATGTCTAGACATGGGCTTTTTCAGTGAATCTTTTTTCTTCATAGAATATATAAAGCAAGTAAGGTTTTTATTCATATTATAGATATACTATGTCAACTTATTATATAGTATTTGTTGTTTTATATCCACATTGCTCATAATACTCCCTAGCATAATGTTTTTCATATTTGAAGTAATTGTTTTCACTAAAATTGTCATAATTTATTCTATTTTGTTTCAATACTCAAATTACTGACATCTAGAAGCCATAAATCATTTAAAATATGTAGTAGCTGCTGTAGTTTCAAGAAGTTTTATACAAATTCAACGTCCATATAAATTTGCTTGTTTCTCCCCATACAAGATAATTGACTGCACTCTGTGAATCCCATCTGTCCTTTCCTAAGACCCATGGCAAGAAGCAGTGAGGGTGGCCTTCTTTTCTAAAGGGCTACAGCCAGTAGGGAATGAAACATGACTAGCCAGTCCTATTTTAAAACAGAACTCTTCCACAACTCTGACAGAATTTAACAAACCAACTGCCAAAAGGAAATGAAATGTTAGGCATATTGAGTGGACAAGAAATGTACCAAATTGCCACCGGTTGAGAAATGTACAGACTCTCTCTTGACTTGAAGGTTTTTTTATTGAATAATAGGCAAATTCTTGCATTGGAGCAAAGTCAGTAAGAATTAAGTTAATATTGCCATACATAGAAAGGAGGAAACATATCTAAGAAATTATGATTTATATGCTAATGTTTTTCTTTTAAGTTAAATACATAATGAATAATTTGTCATTTTATTCTTTTTACATTTTTAAGGCCTGGAAAACTAAGAATTTCTAATATATGAAGTCAGATTCAGCAATTGAAAGTTTTAGGAAAATATCTATTCATATGTATATTTATATATGTATTTATAGTATATAAGCATACTATATTGTTTATCATGATTTATTGGCATGGTTTCTTGAAATTGTAACCTAAGTGTTAAGGATCAGCTATTTTTTTTAGGTATACTTTCACAGAAATCATGCTTCCTTAAACATGACCATGTTTTCATCTTCTCACTTTCTTTAGTTATCATATGACAGAATTCCCTCCATGTCTGTCATTTGCTACCTATAAATGGCCAAGCTTTGCAACTTTTGCATTCCTAGAAATTTCTTGTTCCAGGCAACCTCATCTTTTATGCTATAATGATACATTCATTTTACTTGGTAACACTACATCAAATTCTGAAATCAACATATGGACAATATGCACTGTTTGTGCTCCTGAATTTGTTGAGTGTCTTCATGAAAATAATTTTGTTAAAGATTCATGGGTTGCTCAAGATTTAATGAGTCATAACGATGTGAAACAAATCAACTTGGGATGAGGTCGTTTTTTTTGTTTTTGTTTTTCCTTTTAATCATTTTGGTAACATCATTTATCCTGTTTGGACAATTGATAGAAACTCCAAAATGTGGATGCTTCTTTAAAATTATGTTGTTAAAATTCACAACACGATTAGCTACACAGAAACTAAATAGACCTTAAATGAGCAAACAGGTGTAGCGGTGATTAACATTGTACTTATTAGAGAAATTAGAAATTGTTGTTTTTCATATGAGACTGATGTAGGAGATCTATACTAGAGTATAGAACAGACTAGAGTAAAAAATGAATAAGAAATACAAGGTGATGCTTCAGTTAATAAGTAGATAATATGACTCTACTCCCTGGAAAGGAGATGTGTAGAAAAACGACACCAGTGGATTAAATTTCTGTTTGTCATTTTAAATTTTCAGCAATTAGAAATAAAATGACAGTTATATTGGTAGGAAAATAACTTAGTTCTCTGCGTGATGAAATTTAAAAAGGAAATTTTGAGGAAAATATACCCTGACTTTGTTTATCATGTATTTTTACTTAGTGTTTCATTTCCCTGGGTTCTAATTACATTTTTTTTTCTTTTTGCTTCTTAAGGGAAATATGGGCATATCTACAATGCAATTAGAAACTCAGTAGATTTTTAGCTTGAATTGTAAAGCAAAGTCTCCTTTTTTAATAGTTCTTTGGAAGGTATACGTTTCACAGTTGCTCTTGGAATAGTTTTTCCGAAATATATTGAGAATTTTTCAGTCGTCTTGAATTTTGTATGTCATGAATGGAAAAAGATTATATTACCCATTACCCTATCAGATAATAATTCAAAATAATTAATAGCAAATAACCCTTAGTATTTTAAAAAAAAATTAGACTTATACCCAATGGTTAAGAGGTATTTTTTATATCTGAGATATTTAGACAAATTTGTGCAGAAATGCTCTTGCTAGATCTAGTTTTTTCACCTGTCATTTCTCTGTTCCCAGTTGCCAGGCAACCATTCTGATAGCCTGCATCAACTTACCTTATCCTAAGCATGTTCCTTTGCCTGTCTTGGCCTGACATCATCTCTGTCTTAGAAACACATTGCTGTCCCTAAAATAGGAACTTTGAAATACAATTAAAAACCAACAACAAAAAATGAACTTCACTTACGTACAATTACATTTTATTACATAAAATAAAAACAGAGATATTATATCAGAAATTTTTAACTATGACCTTCTACAAAAATTGATCTTCCTGAGAACAGAATATTTCAATTAATAAAATAGTAAATAACGTTAATTGTGAGAAGCACACCTGATGCTAAACCAAACAAATTCTGAGTCACAATATACTTTTCTGATAAAAGGAATCTTGAAATGCAAAAATTTATTCTATGATGAACATAGATACATATAATTGGACAAGTGAAGTACTTCACAGTACTGAGGTCACAAATGTCTACAGTGTTGGCAACCTGCATATCTTCCTATGGCTAAGCCTTTAGCTAAGGCTTTCTGACCTCTGTCATTAGAAATTATCAGTTACTCAGAACCTCTTAACTCCCCCAGGCCCACGCCTTTTTCTAAGAAGTTTCATTGCTTTGTTAGTGAAGGAGAAACACAGGGGACTGCTGTCCCAGAGGCTATGATTCTGCCCACAAGGAGAAATAGGGATTTTTTGTTTTTTTTTGTTTTAATATGTTTTTAGTTGTATATGGATACAATATGTTTATTTGATTGTTTTTTGTTTATTTATTTATTTATTTTTATGTGGCGCTCTACTACTGAGCCACAGCCCTAGCCTCTCTTAAGACCTTTTTAATGAAACACTTTATTTGCCCAATTGTCTGCTGCATTATATTGTTAGTTTTTTTTTCTAAAAATGATACAGTATAAGTTTTTTCACTTATAAAAGCCTTGTTTCATCAATTATTGGTATTTTGTTCTTTGAAATAATGAAGATACATCTTATTTTTGTATGTATACTGATTTTACCAGTACATTGTTAAATGGTACATTTGTAAAAGTATTTTTATTTAAGTAATAAGATTCTTAGAAATCTGTTTGTTTTTCTCCACTAATTTTAACTTGGAATTAAAAACACTTTTAAAATGCCTTTAATTTTAAAAAATTGGGAAAAAAGCATTTTTTATACTGCTCTTTATTGTACTAAAATATAATCTGATTCATTAAAAAGGGAATGTAATTAATTTTTCATGTGTGATGTACCAGTCTTGATTTAAGAACACATAAAAACTATAAATTTTACAACTTCAGATTTTAAATTTAGGTCTTAGTTTTCTAAACTATTGTGTTCAAGTTGAAATCTGCTCTATCAAAATCATCCTTGGATGACAAAATATTAAGAATTTTAGGATTTATTAACCATAATAAAAACTGCATGATTTACTCTTCTTTATGTAGTATGAATTGTATTCATTAAACACAAATTTTTATTAACTTAATGTCATCTAATGTTTTATTTATTTATTTATTTATTTTTAATTAATTTTTATTGTTGGTTGTTCAAAACATTACATAGTTCTTGAGGGGAGGGGAGGGGAGGGGGGATAGTAGAGGATAGGAAAGGCAGCAGAATACAACAGACACTAGTATGGCAATATGTAAATCAATGGATGTGCAACTGATGTGATTCTGCAATCTGTATACGGGGTAAAAATTGGAGTTCATATCCCACTTGAATCAAAGTGTGAAATATGATATATCTATTTATTTTAAAATAAGCATAACTACATATTCTGTTTAGACAATGTTATAGTTTGCCATAACATTCAACTGAAATATAAATATATGCATACTCTGATCTTGATGATTATATTTCACTTTAGAAAATCCTCATCAGGGGCAAAACTACACAAAAACACCATAGTTGTTAGTGATCTACTTTAAGAATCTGAAAAAGTTTATCTCTTTTCAACAAGGTTGACTTCAAACAGAACAAGAATAAACAAGCTTGTTTTACCTAATAACTTACTTGACAAGTACATTATAATTTTACTTTTTAAGATATGTTCAATGTTAAATATTTCTAGTATATCTTGCAATTAAAAAAATTATTTCTGGATATATTTATTCTTTGAAATAAATGATAAAGATATTCCAGTAAGTTATCCAAAGATATATTTATAAGAGAAGGTCATTATTATAACAATTTTTAGTTTCTGTACTTCATGAGGATTTTTAAGGTTGATACATTAGGAAAGGGGACAAAAAGGCAAATTCAAAAGAATACATAAACAACCCTATATGCATCTGATTGATTATTATGGTTGTATTTGGTTCTAGTAAAATTTTTTTCATTGATGAGAAACCCAGACTTGGGCCAGGCACGGTGACACATGCCTGTAATCCCAGCAATTAGGGAGGCTGAGGCAGGAGGATTACGAGTTCAAAGCCAGCCTCAGCAAAAGTGAGGTGCTAAGTAACTCATAAGACTATTTCTATTTAGAAATACAAAATAGGGCTGGGGATGTGGCTCTGTGGTCGAGTGCCCCTGAGTTCAATCCCTGGTACCAAAAAAATAAATACTTTCCCTAATATATCTGGAGAGAAAATAATTTTGCCTAATATTATACCTTATTTTGATTACACAAAATGAAAACAGTGTCCATAGAATGTTTAATTTTTCCATCCACCCTTGCTGAAGTTCTGGAATTTGGGTCTTAAAGGGTATAGAATAGCCCAGTTTTTCCAGTAATTATGTTAATTCCCATTAGGATTTTGTGCCAAATATTTTATCAGAAATGAGAGTATGGCTGTTTTTTTCCCATTGTTTCTACTATGAAATGAATTCTGAAGCCATGCAAGGTTGTAATGTGATTTATTTAAGCATTATTTACAATGTTTAAATGAAGGAATATACTTGGAACTCTGGCAGACTTCATGAAAAGCTTTTTGGAAGTGGGGGAAGAGCTTCAAATGTCTTAATGCCCATTTAAATTTTAGCAAATTTTAAACTTATAAACATTTTTCCCTAAATGAAACACCCCACCCCCCATGCTTCTGAAATAGTATTTTGAGAACATCTTTGGGATCACTTTTTATAGATTTGACTTCTGGAAAATATAAGAAAACGCTGAAAAAGAGTCTTATTCTCATCAAATTATACTCTCTCCATAGGTATTTATTAATGAGGGAGTGCTAATTAACTCTAAATAGTCAATGTTTTGATACAAAGTCTCTACCCAATTTCTTCTTGGTTGTAAGCCCTCTCTATTTTTGTGTAAATTATTCACACAAATAGCAGAGGAATAACAGATGAATTCAAGTAAAGACACAAATACTAGCAGGAGAGGATGGTTTTACCCAAGTTATTTTAGATCAAAGCCTAATGGATCCATTTTGAGAAATTCTACACAATAAAAGGGGATTTGTTATCACCAAACCTACTAATTTAGTTCTCTAAATACGGATAGCTGCTGGAAAATTGTAGTACTTTATTACTATTTTCTCTAAAAGTATGCCGCTCTTATTTTCAAGCACCCAGTAAATTAGATGTTTCTTTATTTTCACAATGTTCCTAAGGGAATACAAAGGGCAGCTTTAAAGAAACTGCCATATGCGTGAGTCCTGTATTGCTGAAAAAGTGTTGCTTCTGCTTCTGGGATTATTGAAAACACATTTCACAGGTATAGATTAAAAGGAAAGAATCTACTCAATGAAATACAGCTATAGTCTACATGTAACCAGCAGAAGATTTTTAAGGAGAGGTTTTATTAGATTCAAATATTGAAATGTGAAACAAAGTTATAATGAAGAACCCTGCAGAGATTAATACAATGACAATGAGAATACAGTTTACTGATTCTGTTTTTCAAGAGTTGATAAGAAAGAAAATACATGTTAATAGAAATGTATTTGTAAAATTAAATGAACTAAGTGTGGTTGCTTTCTTTTCTTCTTTCTTTTTAACAGTATGAAAGAAGTAGGCGTAGGCCATAAACACTGGAGGGGTCTCACGTCATCCACCTGCAAGCAGTGTCCAGTGGTCTATACCAGTCCTGTCTGTGGTTCAGATGGCCATACCTACTCCTCTCAGGTAAAAACAAATAGTTCCTTAAGGGGGGCTTAATATGTTTAATTTTGAGTTTAGATTCCACTGGGGACACTGCATAATATGCTACATTATTTAAATACTTTAAAAAAAAGTCTTAATTTTTAAATGTGTCTGACTGTTTTGGGTAAGCAGTTGTAAGAGGTATTGCCCTGTGTCTGTCTGCTAAAGTTTTAAGATACACATAAAAATAGAGCTATTGTTAAGAGAGGGAATGGATGCTTCTGGGTCTTCTCAACATGCCTTGGATCTTGGTGAGTGTAGTGTGGTGCAGGACCTCAGCTTTGTGTGTTTACAAAATTCAGATTGTTAGTACCAGGGAGAATGAACCTAATCACATTATCAAAGCCCACATAAAATGACGAGTAAATTACCAAAACTTATTAAGTTACAATGAAGGATAGAGGTTGTGATATCCAAACTGGTAGGTAGAGCTACGTGGGAAGCAAATTTTAATCCTAACTTTACGAAAATTGATGGCTGAATAAATTGAATCAGTGGAGATATTGAATGATATTTTTCCGGAATCCAGCTAAGACAACTCTATGTATTTATTTGCTTTAGAAATACAGTATATATTCAAAAAGTGCTGATATGTTTGTGCCAAGGATGTCATTATCCCTAGAAAGTGCTAATCCTATCTGTTTGGAACTGCTTTTAGGATAGTCCTGACAGATGATCCTTCTTCTTACAACTTGATTTTGCATTACACCAAGTTACCATAATAGATGATTTCCATAGGTCTGAGACTATGTTGGAAGACTTGTTTGATGATCCCCATTTTTTTAACCTTTATTTTGTTTATTTAGTTTTATGTGGTGCTAGGGATCAAACTCAGTACCTCACACATGCAGGCAAGTCCCTTGTTCTCGGATTGGCAGAATTAATATTATCAAGATAACCATACTACAAAAAGCATTATACAGATTTAATGTAATTAAGTTGCATTAAATTGCAATTAAATTGCATTATACAGATTTAATTCAAAATTCCAATGACATTCCTCCTAGAAATAGAAAAAGCAGTCATGAAATTCATTTGGAAAATCAGATCCAGAATAGCTAAAGTAATTCTTAGCAAAAAGAATGAAGCAAGTGGCATCACTATACCAGACCTTAAACTATACTATGGAGGAATAGTAACAAAAACATCATGATATTGGCTGCAAAATAGACTGGTAGACCACTGGTACAAAATAGAGGACACAGAGACACGCCCATATAATTACAGTTATCTTTCATTAGACAGAGGGCACCAAAAATATACACTGGAGAAAAGATAGCCTCTTCAACAATTAGTGCTGGGAAAACTGGAAATCCATATGCAACAAAATGAAATTAAACCCCTATTTCTCACCATGCACAAAACTCAACTCAAAGTGGATCAATGACCTGGGAATTAAACCAGAGACCCTGCATCTACTAGAAGAAAAAGTAGGCCCAAATCTCTGTCATATCAGATTAGGCTCCATACTTCCTTAACAAGACTCCTATAGTGCAAGAATTAAAATCAAGAATTAATAAATGGGATAAATTCAAACTAAAAAGCTTCTTCTCAGCTAAAGAAACAATATCAGTTATGTGTATAGAGAGCCTACAGTTTGGGAGCAAATTTTTATCACTTGCATATCAGATAGGGCACTAATATCTGGGGTATATAAAGAACTCAAAAACACTGATCACTATGTTATTAAGTGCTTAAACACAGTCCTCATATATTCATCTGTGGCTAAGTAAATTCATTCCTGTATATTTCCAGTTCTATAGGGTGCTCCATTGTTCTCCCTGTGTACTAGGCACACAGTGAAGCCTTAGCTTACAAATCAAGTGTTTCTATCAATGTTGTTCCTAAAATTGATTTTCAACATAGTCCATATTTGCTATTTATTTACATGTGTCATTTTCAGTAAATGCTTTATTTATATAGGAAGATTAAAAAATATGGTTAGAATGAATACATGGCTCTTCAGAAACCTCAAATCATTATCTTTATTGTTGCTCATTCAAATTTAACTTGGCCACTTTTGCACTTTGAACCACCCATTCTACTCTTAATTGTTTTCACTGACACCGGGAAAGGGGAATTGCATAAAACAATAAAATTAAACAGAACTCTTTCCATCTCCATACAGTTTCCCCAGATGGGGTAGAGAGGGAAAATGAGAGGGAAGGGGAGAGGGGATAGTAGGGGTTAGGAAAGGTAGCAGAATACAACAGTTATTAATATGGTATTATGTAAAAATGTGGATGTGTAACCGATGTGATTCTGCAACTTGTATTTGGGGTAAAAACGGGAGTTCATAACTCACTTGAATCAAATGTATGAAAGATGATATGTCATGAGCTTTGTAATCTTGTGAACAGCCAATAAAAAAAAAAAAACTTAAAAAAAAAAAACAGAACTCTTAGCCTCACAAGAAATTATATTAAACTCTTGTTACTGTTTGTAAGTTTGTTGTTATTGAAATTCAAATTAGGACTTCCAGAGGTTTTTTTTCCCCCCTTAAAGAGAAAATACTGCTCTAGGCTATTTATACTAGATCAACACCAAAGATCACAGAGGCATGCCTTTTTGAAAAGGTCATTTTATGTTTTCCAGCATTCACTATGTAAAGACTCTTGGGGTTTGTTATTTATTTCATGGTAATGGTGAGCTCCAAATCCCATGCTGACTCTGATAGTCAACTGAGCACACCCAATGACATTATTAATCTGGAAGATGAGTAGCCCTGAGATGGTACAAGTTGTCCAGAAGACAGATACTTTGAGTCCTGGGTGTCAGATACTATAGGCAGGTTGGAATATCAGTTTCATTCTTATTCATGTTTCTGTATTTTGGACCACACCCTTCCAAGTTTATTTATTTCAGTTAAATGACAAGACTAGAGCATAATTTAAAAAAAAAATATATCTGTTTTTTCACAATATGACCGATTTGAATATTATTTGATCAGAGTTCGAACTCAAGCTTGTTAGCTTTTCTAGAGGTTCAGCAAAGTAAAAACTGCATACACTACAAGACAAATGAACAAATAAAGAACTATGGAAATAAAGGTTGAAAAACTATTGGAACATTTGTGATTTTTATAAGAAGTATTTTTGTAATATCATCTTTTATTTCTCTTTAGAGAAATTTTTGACTTTTGTGGGAAGAATGCTTAGTCTTTTTAAAAGAGCCAATGATTGTTGAAATTTTAAAAATTCAGCAATGTCAGAAAAAAATGAAAATATAACTGTTCAAGTTTATTTGAGAGGTACTCATTCTTGAAATTGACACAAAAATGAAGGTCTTTGTTTCTTCACTTCAGGCAAAGTCTATTTTGATTGTATGTTAAGCTTCATTAAGAGAGAGAAATTTTTCCCCAGTATGGAATCTGTGTTAGACCTTGGTTTTATTTGTTGTTTTCTTATGTAAATCGTGTATAACATTTGTTGTAAGCATAAGTCAATAAATGATTCTAATGTTTTAGAACTGAGCAGAACATTCAAAATATGAATTCTCTGAGGACAACAGTGGATGATTTTAAACTCTTTCTATCATATTTAGTCATGCAGTGCTGGACAGGTGAACTAAATCATGGTGAATTCGCTAGAAATGAGATTTGCTTATGAAATTGCCTATGTGTGTGTGCACCTGCATTGAAGGAAAACAAATGGAAAGCTTATCCATTTTATACTAGAATTCCCAACCTAACTGCAGAGACTTTTCATAAATGGTTCAGGATAAGAGCCCACACATATAAACTTTACATGCTTCCCAGGTAACATATATGTGTAACTATGGTTGAGAACCACTGATACATCCTTTAAGTTATTGCCTTGAAATCTTAAAAAAAAAAAAAAATATATATATATATATATATATATATATATATATATATATATATACACACACATACATACATCTCTCTCTCTCTCTCTCTCTCTCTCTCTATATATATATATATATATATATACACACACACATATTCGTATACATATATGTATATATTTGTTATATACTAGAATAATAACACAATAATACAATGTTATTCTTTTATAAATAAAGAAGTATTTATATTATATTTTAATATAATATTCCACTTTAAATTTCAACATTCTATGATGTTTTATTCTTTTTGTCATTTACTTTTCCATTATGAGGCCTATTTTTACTTAACTTTTAATAGTTAATAATTTTGGTAACAGAGTAACTATATGTGCATTTTGAAAGGTAGATGATTCCTGACACTTCAACATTAAAGTTTGCTATGCTGAATCTATTAGTATTTAGGATTTAATTGTCCCACCTTCCTTCCTCTAAATACTTCGAGCTGAGATCATTTTATGGTAGGAAAATCAATATTTGGAAATGCAGGGGTACTATTTCTATTTAAACTGCTTTTCAGCATAGCCGCAGTTTGACTTTTGGCTTAGGTATGCCAACTGGATTGAGGTCATACCTCCAGCACATCAGCATGATCAGTTACTGGGATAAGCTCTCATAAAAACACTGAACATGAAAAGAAATAATACGCATGAACTTCATCATAAAATCTAATATTTAAAAGGAATGGAACAGGATGACAAGGGCCATCCTGGCAAGGATCCCTCGTCTGACGTCATGTTCTGTGAGATAAACCTCTATAGCTGAGGATAGTTCTAATGTTGAGAAAAGCTATCCTCTCCTTATACTGATTTAGATTCCAGAACTCCCTATCCTTACCTCTGAAGACATATCATGAAACACAAAATTGTATTATTTTTTCTGCAGTTACTGAGAAAAAATATGACTTCTTGGATCCATTTAAAATGGGAATAAGAAGCTAAAAGGCAGTAGCAAAACAGCCTGAGGGGTAGAACATTATTTAATATTTGTAAAACCCTATCCCTAGTGCTTTAGAATGATCTCACACCCATTCATTTATTTAAATATGAACTTTTTTTGTGAAGCTCATCTGTGCTTGAGACATTCAACATTGTTTTAATAGAAACTCAGCCCTCTCTTTTACATTGGTATTTGATCAGATTTGTCATATTTAATTAAATTATATGAGGACAATTTTAGTTGACGGAAGAGATTTTAGGAAGCAAAAAGTGTCATGGATGTAGCATAAACTTCTGACAGAAATACAGGGTTTGAAGTCACTTAGGAACCCTAAGAGTTCAGCATGGTGTGGGCATCAGTTGAAGGAAGAAGTGTAATGTTTTGTTGTCAATCAAAAAAAATCACTCCTTCAGGAGAAACTAAACCATATGCACTTGTCTGTAAATATTTTGTTTGTGTTAAATATCATTATCAAGTTAGAAGTGAAAGATGACTTTTTGTCAGTAGACTAGTCTTCTGACAAGAAAGTAATCTTTCAATTATAACTTGAATATTGATTATTTAACACAAACAAAATATTTACAGACAAGTGCAATCCTGGTTTAGTTTTCTGTTCCTATTAATGATTTGAATATATAGAACATTTACATGATCTATAAATTGTATTATTTCATCATTAGTGTATTTCAATTTACACATAAAGGTAAGGGAAATGATAATTTATAGCCATTGATGACTTTTTGAGAAAGGAAAAGGAGACATAATAAAATTAAGTTTGAATGTAAAAATGAAAAACAGTTTATGAAAGAATTAATATACTAAACCAACTGCTTGTATTGTTAAATAAAGGATTCTTTTATCTTTTCATTAACAAATAATTCCACATAGCCTTTCTGTGACAATGGAATGCCTTGCTTCTATTATTTTATTGTTCAAATTCCATTTCTAAAACTTATGCTCAAGAGATTCAACTTAATTTCCATGATCATATTACACTAGGAAGTCTGGTAAATTTCAGGATGGTGAGCATCTTGGAAAACAGTCACTGAGGTACTGAGTGAGCATACTCCTTTTTCAGGGTTCATGCTTTGCTCTGTCCACTTTTAGACTCACCTGCCCTTTCCCTCCAGGCATGAATTATTTTATACCTTTCTCTTTAACCTTACCATGGGCAGTACATAGACTTACCTTCATGGCCTGATCAAGACTCTTGAGTTAGTATATTAACCCTGATGAGTTTAGGACAAATTTATATCTTGATACATTTTTTTATTTCTTAGATACATAACATTTTTAAGCTCATAATCTTCTTATGTATGAGCCACTTTGTGTCAAAATGGCCTTTTAAAAACTACACTGATATTATTCTAAGGTTTATGAAATTCTATTAGTTTACTTAGTTCTTTGACATGATTCCTTAGAAAAATGAGAAGCTAGACAATACATGTGTCTTTTCACACACTCATATTTGAAATGTTGATCATCTATAATATCTAAACCTGAAAAATGTTGATCTACTTGTTTTATTTACTCACTTGCCAATTTTACAACACACTGAGGGAAATAAATGTGTTACCATCCATTCAGGTAAGCAGTTTGACATATATGAGCAATGAAAAACTGTCAAATTCAATGAATATTCTGTACCCCTCCCTTATTAAGTAGTAATAAATTATTTGACAGTGTTATGAATCCCTTATCATTTTCTGCCTTTTTGCCTTAAATCCCTGAGTGACCATCCCTTCAGCAATGACTATGGCAGCATCAAAGAGAGGCTTCCAAAAGAACATGTGTGTTGTGCAGAAAACTTTAGTACTATAACCCCAGTTACTGGTCTAGATGTAGGGATGAGGTGAACATAGGAGTCAAAGTAAGGGATGCCCTGTATTTTGGGGGGCTATTTTTTGTTTTAACTTTTTTTTTGAGACACATTCTCACTAGGTTGCCAAGACTGGCCCTAAACTCCTGAACCAAAGTAATTTTCCCACCACAGATAGCCTCTCAACTTTTTTTTTGAGACACATTCTCACTAGGTTGCCAAGACTGGCCCTAAACTCCTGAACCAAAGTAATTTTCCCACCACAGATAGCCTCTCAAGTGGCTGGGACATCAGACATGCCCTGCAGTGCCCAATTTTTTATATTTTTTTTGTATTCCATTTACAATAACTTGTGTTTTCATTTTCACTATGATAATGCATGACCTTTTCATTACACTAACTTTCATATGTTCATATATACAAATATGAATACTTGTGTGTGTGTATATGTGTGTGTGTGTGTGTGTGTGTGTATATATATATATATATATATATATATATATATATATATATATTTAAACATGTATCTGATCTTTTCATGATGTATTTAAATTTATATCTTGGTACATTTTCAAGCTTGCAATTTTCTTATGTGTAAGCCACTATGTATGAAAATGATTTCATGTTATTTCTCTTTTATAAATGAGAAATGGGGTAATTTGACCAGTGTCACTCTTTCTCTAAGCAGCTTTTCCATTTTCAAATGTGAATTTGAAGCAGATACACTTTTCCAAAACTTTTTTATTATTGGTATTTATTTTTCTACATTAATACACACAATGATTGTGATAAGTATATCTATTTGAGGCATTAAAAACGATTGCAATGTATGACTTTTAAACCTAGGAAGTCATTTCTTCTTCTCTTATAGCCTAAGATATCAGAGCAGTTTTCAAAATTGTACTTTCTAGGATTTTTTACATGGTAAGTCTAATTTATCATTTTATAGTTATTACTTTCTACAGAAAAGAAATTTTCTACGTTTTCTCCCAAAATTTTTAACATTTTAACTTGTAAATTTACATCTGATGCGTAATTATTATTTTTAGTACATGGTTAAACTTTGTTTTTTTAAGGGGTAACTGACTGCTGGATCTTCCTATGTAACACCTTGCCTCACTGGATTTCTTTGGTACTTGTGTCAAAAACAAAATGGCCCTAAAAGCGTTGTTGTGTTTCTGTCTCTATTTTGTTACAGTGGACTATTTTTCTTTAGTTAAGCTTGTACCATACCTAAGTTTTTTTTATATCTTTATGCTAACTTTTGAATTCAGGGGCTGTTTTAGTCAGCTTTTGTGTCCCTGTGATGAAAAAACCTGACAAGAACAACTTTGAGGAGGAAAAAGTTGGTTTGGGACTCATGGTTTTCAGAGGTCTCAGTTCTTAGATTTGGCTATAATAGATGAAGGGCCCCACAGAAGAAGGCTGCTCAACTCATGGCAGGTGGGGAAGACGAGAAAAAGGGACAGAGAAAGGGGCTGCAGGATGAGCTACCCCAGGGCACACCCTCTGTGACCCAACCGTCCAGCCATACTCCACCTGCCTGCAGTTGCCACCCAGTTAGGCTCATTCAAACTGAGATGAAAGGTTTCTGGTTTCCATCTAATAATGTAATCATTTTATCTCTGAATGTTCCTGCATTGACAGGAACTTTTGGGGAACACTTTACATCCAAACCTATAAAATTTTTAATATTGTTTTGGTGGTTGTCCTTTGTATTTATGTATGAATTTCAGATTCAGTTTGTCAGTTTCTATGAAGGATCAGCTAGAATTATGATTTGGATTTTATTGAATACATAGATAAATTTAAAGAAAATTAATATATGACAAAAGTTGAATTGTCAACCCCACATACTCGTCTATCTCTTCACTTAGATTTCACAATTAATGTTTGGTATTTTTCTGAATAGAGGCCAAAATGCTTTTTGTTGAATTTAAAACTAAGTAATTTTATTAGTGCTATTGTAAATTGAATTTTTATTTTTAATTCTTTTTAATATATTGTCATATAGTTTTTTTTTCTATACTGATTTTATATGTTGACACTTTTCTATGTTTACTTACTATTTCTAGTGATCTCAGAGTTTTCTGAATATCCAGTTGTTCTCTATATTAAAAAAAAGGCAGGTGTATCTCTTCCTTTCCTATATTTAATGTCTTTTACTTCATTACTTTGCCTTATTTTTCTGGCTAAATAGTGTTTAATGTACTTTCTTGCATTAGTCCCAATTAAGATAATCTTAGGCATTTTCACTAGTAGGTATGATGTTACATATAGTTTTTTGTCTTTGAAAAAAAAATTAAAAACCTTAGTAGAGCTTAAGGAAATTTTAACCTGGCTTTCTGCAGCCTTCTTAGAATAGAGACATGGAGTGCCAATGTCTTATGTTGCCAATATCTTAAGCACCACCAAAAGAAAGGATTTATACTACATGCATGCACTCATGGAATTTTTGTATTAAATATTATTTCTTAAATAATAAAATATTTGCCCTTTAAATAAAATACCATCTTTTATAATATTTCACATGGTTTATAAGAGATTAGTTTCTCAAAATCTTAAAACAAATAGAATATTCTTGAATATACATATTCTTTAAAGAAGTATACTAATAATGACTATATATATATATATATATATATATATATATATATATATACTAATTATAGCAGAAGTATTCACAAGTAGCATTAGGTATGAATTGCTAAAATAATTGAGCAATGATATCTGGTAATATTTAAGTATTTTACATATTATAATTTAACCTTCAAAGCAAACTTGTCAGATATATTGGGTAGTGATCCTCAATATGCAGATAACTGAAAGGAATCCCTAGGAGACAGGGAACTGAGAAGCAGCAATGCTGGAGTTGAAGCCTAGTTTATAGCTCACACGGTTAACCACAGTGCTATACTTTGCAATAAAACTGCCAGCAAGATTCTACTTGATGGATTTTATATGTGTGGATTTTAACTTCATGGTCTCCTTTGAAACATCAATTATTCATCATTTTTCCAGGATAAAGGAATCATGGGAGGTAATAGGAGAGATTTCAAGGAGTGATATACATTCCAACTCTTTAAAAACTTATATTGTAGGAAGGTAAATAAGTTATCCAATGGGCACAGATACCAGTAGCATGTTCCATTCTTATTCTGTTGGTATTAGTTATTCTAGCTAATGTAGTCACAGAATTTCTAGGAAGTTCAAAATCAATGTACATACATTCCCTTTGGAAAAGCTCATTTCTTTTATCAAAGATGCACAACTCATATCAACAACAACAAAAGAATCTAAAAAAACTAACATTTTGTGAATGCCTAATATATTTAAATAGGTGTTCTAGGTTATTTATACAAAATTAATAAATTAAATTGTTGTGTTTAATTTTATATGCATTAATTTATTCCTTTAAGAATTCTAAAAGATATATTCATTTGTTTTATCTATATTTCAAAGGTAGTCTGAAGCATAAAGGTGTTTAATATATTATTAAGGACAGAGAACTGGTAAAGAGCAGGGATAATAATATTTTGTATCAGCATGAATAAAAACATGTATGTTATAAAACTAATAACAAAATATTTTATATAATGGAGTGCACATATGATATGTATTAATATGCTATATAAGTAATGAGGATAATTTGCTATAAACATGTGATTTAAAAATTAATACAAAAAGAAATCATTTTTCTAAACAAGGAAAATGATATGCTATAAATAATATGTACCTTATAAACTTGTAATAATATGAATTATAAAATGAACACAAAATAGATGTGGCTGTCATACTCTTTACAGTTCATTCATAGACAAATTACATGTTTTCCCACAATCTCTCTCCAGATTCAAGAGCCAACAACCTCAATAAATTCTGTAAACAATCAAGATATACTATAGAAGTTCAGGTAGTTGGTAGTTCCTTGAGCTTCCACCTGCCTTTTCTACCTGACATGAGGATTTAATATAGATATGTCAGGATGCATTCATGATTGCATAGATCCCACCTCTTGATCTAGAGGAGGCATCTGAGAAGGTTACAGCTTCCAAAATAATTTACCCAGTGATTCACCTGACCCAAATGCCTTCTTATATCAACTTTTCTGGTTGGATACTTCCTATACATGAAGAACTCCCTGACAGGTAGCCATAAATAATGACTCAGCTATCCCATCTATAAATGGGTAACCAGGAATGGATTCATTTAAGAGAGATCTCCTGATAAATGAGGGGTATCTGATCTACTGGTAGTGTTTCTCCAAACAGCTGAAGGACTCTGAGATCACTCCCAAGGCATAAGTCAACCAAACATTTTATTTATAAGGGTATAATGCAGGAGCAACAAGGGCATTCTGTGGAAACTAGAGAGACAAATTATGTTCCCAAACATTGGCCTGTCTGAACCACTACCAGGGGACTCAGATCCAGAATTGAGTTTAAATCCCTAAGATTCTCTTGAACAGCCTGTCACATGGAGGGTCACAACAACCAGATATCAGCCTGTGGCTGCTCTTAGGAGAAGTAGCAAAAAATCTTGAATAAGTACAAGAACATACGTGCCCTCTTTCAGAACAATATTCAATCATCAAATGGTGTGCGAACAATGTGGAAGTGTGGGAGGTGGAATCAGAAATCTTGTTGAGTATACAGCTTCAGAGACTAATTCCATCTAAACAATATCAGATTCTTGTAGATGACAGGGAGAATGGAAGATCCATTAAACACCTTGCTGATCAGTACATTATTTAGTAGATTTGGTGATAAAAGATGCAGTATTGCACATTGCCCACAGAGACTCATGACCCAGATTAGTTTCAGAGGACATGATAATGGAACCAGAGTCACATGACCAAATGGGATACCAACAGCATTACTGGAAAAAAAAAAGTGTAAACAGAGATTTTCACTTTAAAGAGTTCATTAGGGTGGTGGCAGTTCCAAAGCTAGCACAGCTTGCTAGATGGCTTCTTCATTAGCTTCTTGGTTTACCTTATAGAAAGGACCAAGGTAAAGGTCTGAGTGTGGAACATAGACTAGCCTACACCAAAATTCAGTAAAATACTATATTTTGGAGAAAATGAGCAAAGTCAGCAGTTTTTCTTCCCTGCTGGAGACAATGAACCTTGTGGAGACACACAATAGTCTTAGGTAGCTTTACCTAGTGAGCAGGTCTTTGAACCTATTGGAGTTTATCAGCCATTCCTAGGTCAGAAAGACTGAGAAGCAGGACCAGTCTAGTTTGAGAAGATGGGTGTCTCAGAGAGCAAATTCTATCATGTGCTATCCAGTGGATTGGATGATATCCACCCACATTGGTGAGAGCCATTTGCTTTACTCAGTATGATGTATTACAATATTTTATAACATCAAAATTAGATCCTCAATATGAAATTTCAGATGGAAAAGGGAAAGTGTCGCTCAAGTAAGGTAGGTGTTATTCCTTGATGAAAAGAAGAGTTTACACACAGAAAAACGTGTTGTAGTCTACACTAGACAGCAGGGTATTTTTAATGTTGTTGTTGCTACGTTGAACTCCCTGCTTGTGTTTATGTTCTATAATTCTAATACTTGTGTGTAAATAGTATATTTTGATTGAGTGAGTGATTTTAAGACTGAACCAAGTCCTCCTTTTTTCCTCTGGTTGACTTTGCATGGGGAACACCAGGATGGATATCCCAAGAACACTAGTGGAGCAGCTTTGCAGGGAAAAGGAAAGCTGTAACAGAGTGTGATGAAATCTTTCACAGGAGTTCAGATCATGTCTACAATACTGCTACATGAGAGCACTGAAGAGATAATATTAGTCCAAGAATTATTAAAACGGAAATATGATACATGACCTTCCTTATTTCTCAATTTGCTTTCTCATTTGGCTAAAAGTTTTTATTGGTACAATAAGAAAATATTGTTACTATTCCTTGCCTACTAATAATTATACAATCCTTTTACATCAGAAGAACTATAAAATAGTGCTTGAATCCCCTTGCAGCAATATATACATTTGATGAGTTGCATAAGCTTTCCAAACTTGTAGTCCTATTGGAGAAAAAATGTGCTTATTTTATTTGAATTATCAGAAAGTAATGCATCAAACTGCTCAGCATGGTGTTTGACTTATAGTAATGCCTTGATAAAAGCAAATGGCCCTTAACTGTGTAGTTGTTTGAGCTGATTTGTACTCTCTAAATAATTAGGTACCTGTAGATGATAGAGTGTTTATACCATTGTTTTTTTTAAGAGAGAGAGAGAGAGAGAGAAATTTTTAATATTTATTTTTCAGTTTTCAGTGGACGCAACATCTTTATTTTATTTTTATGTGGTGCTGAGGATGGAACCCAGTGCCCCATGCATGACAGGCAAGTGCACTATAGCTTGAGCCACATCCCCAGTCTCTATTGTTTTTATTTTATATGGATGGATTACCTTGGTGAATACCAAACAAAATTTTTCTAAGAGACATATGAACAAGTTCTTGAGAGTTTAGTTAATCCTTTCATTGTCTTGAAGTAAAACAGTCTTATTTGGGCATTCCAATTCTTGAATTATCAATATTTGAGGCCAGATAATCCTTTGTTCTGGCAGTGTGTGTATATTGTTGGAGGATGGGGGGACTGTCCAGTGAGTTGCAGAATGTGTAGCAGCCTGTCAGTCCTCCTTAATAGATGCCAGCAGCAACCTTTCTACCCTCTAACCCTAGTTGTAGCAACCAAGTATCTCCAGATGTTCCTAGTCAGGGAGAGAGGACTTGTCCCCAGCTGAGGACTTCAGCTCTTAGCCATCTGCCAGGGCAATGGTGATCTTGGAAAATGGTAACAGCAGCCTTTCCCAGTATTTAATGCACCTGAGAGTTAGGATCTTTTTTGTATGCTGCAGATTTCTCCTATTGTAATATCATATTTTCTTCTGTTTGGTACTGCTATTAAACTAATGACTATAAAGTAACTTTCTGTGAATTGTGTCAAAATCATGCAGCCTTACTTTCCACAATAATGCATAACTTGAGTGCTCTGAGTACTTAGGGTCTTAATCAGAGATGCATTAATCATGCCTTTCTCTACATTATTTGCATTTTTTGGTAATTATAGACTAATGAGCATGCCCTTTATGTGATATTTTAGCTCACTTATACCTTGATAAATATTTCAGCTTTGTGATAATTAAGTAAATTGAACATTATAAATTAGAAATGTAGTCAGTGGATATGGCTAAGAAATATTTAAAGGTAGCATCTTTTAAAATAGAATTTTAATATACTAATATCTTTTAAGTAAAAGTCTTCATAAATAATTTTTGTTTCCAAAATTGATTTGGAAGTAAATAAAACAAAGTGTTTTTTTAATAAAAGGAAACTAAATTCATATGATTATAGAAACAGGGTATAATCTCTGATTTTTTTTCTTTGCTCTTTACCAATGTGCATAGAGAAAAAGTTGTTCAATAGACTCATTCTAATGAAAAATATTGTTTCCTTGGTAAAGTGACATTCTGTGAAGCTATGATTTTATCACATCCCACAATCTTAAGGACAGCATTGAAACATTTAGTGGTAATTATGCCAAAGAAAGTTTGCTGAAAAATGAAACTTTATAAAGAAAATTTAATTAATTTTAATAAATATTATGCTTTTCTTATAAATTAGGTTTTTAGTGCCTAAGAATATCTAAAAATTGAACTATTAACCCTCAAGCAGAAAATGATTCTTCTTTATAATTAACCAAATTTTATATTTTTGTGTTCAATATTAGACTTTCTCATTTTTTTATGTGAAAACAAAATAAATCTGACATAGAGCATCTTCAAAGGGATCTGTCATTTCAAGTTGGAAAATCCAGTATTAGCACCCAGCACAAAAGTGCATGCCTGTAATTCCCACAAATTTGGAGGTTGAAGCAGAAGGATCACAAGTTCAAGGACAGCATCAACAATTTATTGAGACCCTGCTAAAAATTTTTTAAAAAAATGAAAGTAAGTTAGAAAGGCAGGAAGGAAAAAGGTCTGGGTTGTAGCTCAGAACACCCCTTGCTTCAGTTCTCAGTACTAAAAAAAAAAATCATAAGCTGTAATTAATATTGACTTTTACCTTTGTCTGCTCATAAACCAGTCAAAATTGTCTTTGAATTTTCCTTAAATTAAGTCAGGAGTCCAAGTTTTCATATGACCATGTCCAGGGTGCTGAAATAATAAGAGAAGTTACAGTGAAGAATATTAAGTCTGAAAAGTCTCAAAGTTTCAAGCAAGTCATTTGGCTTTCATTAAGCGCTCCTAATTGCTTAAATATTTATTTCTATTTTTAATTAGGTGTTGGGCATTTTTAATTGCCCTTAAAGTCCTCCATGCTTTTACATGAGGAAATCATTTTTTCAGTTCTTGAAACACTGAATTACTTTTGAAAGGGTTGTTCATCTAAAAGAGCCAATATTCTGCCAAAAACATCTTCAAACGGCTTAATTTTTAAATATTTGTTGCAGGGGTATTCAAGAATCTTGCTTGTCCACTGAAGAGTTATTCAACGAAAAATAAATAAAATGTTGTAGAATGTGAGTAATCTGATTACTTGTGTAGAGCATTTGGTACTTCTTGATATCAGCTGAATCAAAATTAAATTAGTCATGGGGGCATTTGCCTATGGGAGCCAGAAAGTCTACTTTATTTAATTTTAAAATAATTTGCTCTGAGTAAATTATGAGAGTGCCACTAAAGAAATCATATTACTTCAGAATTAGGAAGATCTATTTCTTTGAGAGTAGGAAGACAATCATTGTTCCTTAAAATATGGAGTAGGTTTAGGATTTTTTAAATCCTGTCAAATGTGAAGTTAAAAAAATATTCTCTAAAGAAGGAATTAAAAATACTCAAGCTTAAAATTCTTCAAAGAATAATGTTTACAGAGAAAATCAAACCACATCAAATCAAAACTAAATTAATATATAAACAGACTCATGTGCCATAATATTTTTATTATTTTATTTTAATTCCAGTCAGCTTTTATTAACATTGGCTGAGATTCTGGTTCAGGATAGCTAATGCACTGGGAAGAATTAGCTGTCTGATTCTTAGAACACTGGAGATTCAGTGCTATTATCCCAATTATCATATGTGACAATTGAGATGAGAGCATTTGTGAAACTAGTCCTAACTGCCACAGTTAGGAAATGGCAGTCATGAGACCCAAATTCAGGAGTCATGCTCTTTGTCCTGCATCCTTCACTTATCTTTTCCCATAACATGTATAATGAAATTTAAGTAGACTATTGTCACTTTCTTAATCATTTCTAATCTTATGGTAATATAAGCACTTAAGAATGGTATTCTATTCTTTTTAGTAAAACAAGACAAATAATCTCTGAGACTTGTAGATATATTCTTATTTACATCCCATTATGACTGTACATTTGATCAAATGTGGGACCTATAGAAAATTCAGTTCAAAACCATTTGTATGTGAATATAAAAATGTCACTAAAAAAGCCATCATGCCAAAAAATATATGAACTGTATACATATACATGCCATCTCATAATTATGTACTCATGTAAAGGTTATATTCATTTTTAAAATTTTAATCATAATTATGTATACTTGCCCTGTGTCTATGTGTACATTTGTGTGTATGTGTATTTGACTGTTGTGGTATCTTAGTGTTAAGTCACAAGTAACCACAGAAGTATTTCCTAAGGAACTCACTCATGAATTGATTTTTTGGCATCTTTTGTCATTCAGTAATGTGCATGTCACTGATTTATCCAGTTGCCATTTCCAAATTTAGCATCCAATAACAGAGTTCAAATATAAGCAACTAAAACCAATATTATATTTAAAGGGGAACTCAAGATATTCTGACTTAAGTCATCTCTCTGTCCATTTGATTCTGAAGTTCTAAACTTGGTTCATTCAACCGAGCTGACAAACTAGGAATAGCTTTTTAACTGCTATATTTCCCAGTGACTGTTCTCCACAATGACCAAGGTAACTGCATTCCTGCTTCTTTCATAAAATAATAAATAATATATGAGTGTGTAAAAGTGCACCTAGTATTGGAGATATATGTAGAAAGATTTTTAAATTAAATGCATAACAACTTACTTTTTTCTTTCTAAATATTTCTTGACTTTCTGATGATACTAGATGTATTTGATTTAAGTGTTTTTCTTTTTTTATACAGTGCAAGCTAGAATATCAGGCATGTGTCTTAGGAAAGCATATCTCAGTCAAATGTGAAGGACATTGCCCATGTGCTTCAGATAAGTCCATGAGTACAAGCAGAAACATTAAGAGAGGTAAGTGATGAACATTTATTTGTAATTTTATATTTGTTCCAACCTATTAAAATGTTTTGCAATAAATGACATTAACTGCAGAATGAAATTTACTCTTATACATGGAGTTAACAATTTTTATGTCTATTTTTCTACCTTTTAGCCCCGTTTATTATAGCAAATAATTGTTTTTATATATTTGACATTTCTTATCAGAATAAGTAGAAATCTACAGAATACCATTTCTTTTCAATGTGTTTACCATGTGCCTTCTATAAATAATTATGTATGAAATGTGTCTTTTAGGTCTTGCTGTGTTTATTTTTATACTTATTTATTTCTATCATATATTGTGTAGGTATAATTTCCTATAGAATAATTTCATAAATTAAACACTATTTTCTTGATTTGACACCAAATAAACTAATTCTGTGAACTTAATATAATGTATGTATTATAGTATAACTTTTGAATTTTCCTAGATTATTTATTGTGGTTTTTATGGTATTATTTATATATTTGATAATTTGTCTATTGATTTATTTATTTGGTACTGGAGATGGAATCCAGGGGGCACTTAACAACTGAGACACATCCCTAACCTTTTTGTATATTTCTTATTTAGAGACAGGGTCTTGCTGAGTTGCTGAGGCTGGCTTTGAACTTGTGATCCTCCTGTCTCAGCTCCCAGGCTTCTGGGATTCAGGCATGTGCCACCACACTTGGCCTTATTGATGCTTTTTAAAAAGTCTCCATGGCTGTTAATTTCATTCTTCCACAGCTCTAGATAAAGAAGGTAGTGTAGGGAATAGATGTTTCTTTAAGTCAAAAACGTTTTTACAGATTTACTATCAACATTTTCCATGTATTTTAAAACTCTCTGACCCTTGTAATTTAAAAATATCATGGGGTGCCTTTATTGTGGTAGAGAATTGATTTTTGCCTTTTCCCCCACTAAAAACTGTGAATAATAGATATGTAGACTAAAAAAAAAGTGTAGTTAATGTGAAATGCATTCAATACACACTATACATTTTGTTGAACACAGTGTTCCAGTTAGCTTTCTGCTATTGTGGCATAATATCTCAGATAATTAATTTATAAGGAGAAAAGTTTTATTTTTTCAGAGTTTCAGAGGTTTCAGTCCATGGTGACTTGACTTGATAGCTACTGGGCTTGTAATAGTCCTCCTGTTTATCATGTTGGGAGCACATGGCAAAGGAGCTGCTCACCTCTGTAGCCAGGAAGCAAAGACAAGGAGCCAGAGTCCCAATATGCCCCTGACCTAACTTCCTCCAAGGCCTCCCAGAGCCCAATTCTTCAATGTTCCCCCTCATCCCTATCATGCCACAGGTTAGAGACCAAACTTTTAGGGACATTCAAAATCTAAATTAAAGCACTTGCTAGTCCATGTTATAGTCTCATAATGAATATTTAATAAAGGCATCTAAACTTCAGTTATGTCACTTATATCAGACTTTACCCAATGAAGTTATATTTGAAATTACAAATTTAAAATTAAAAAAAAAATGTTATGACATTACCTTTAGCAGAGGAGACAGTGAGGTTCCTTTGTCCAAAGTAAATTACATAATTTGCAAACAATAGTTAAGTTAGGGCTAAAACTTGAGGTCACCAACAGAATGAGACTGACTGGTGGAAAGGGTGAAGTGGTCTTCTAGGACCTCTGATCTTTAACCCTCACTTTTGCTGCCTCACCCCAGTGTAGGGTCATCTTCAGAGCTAGGTTCCTTCTGTATTCCCTCCTCTATATCCCAGGTCTTCTCTCTCCATGTTAAGCCCAAATAAGGATTTCCAGCACCACTCTGAATCTATCAATCATCCCCCACATGATCCAGAATCAATTATAATTTTCCTTTAGCCAAGATTCTTTGATGCTTGAAACTTCCTTATCCACACTCCCAATTTAGACATTTTCACAATTGATTTGAAAAAACAGTAGAATACATTTTCATCTGAAAAATCATAGGCATGAAATAAATCCCAGTATATTTGATATCTATGTTTCTCTCTTACCTGGGAGCCTTTAATAACATCTGAGAAGTAGCTCTGATAGATATATATTTAGGATACATCATAGTTCTTCAATAAGATTTCTCTTCAGTAATATTTCCTGCTTTTAGATTACTCATGAATGGGAACATATGTTGGAGATAGTATGAATTTATCATAATCTTCTAGCACATGCATTAAATATTGGAAGGTAACACATATGAGGAGAGGACCCTTGTGAATCAACAATAATTATGTTATTTAAGTTTTCTGTACAGTGTTTATGTTAATATGTCAAGAAAGAAACTTTTCTTAAAGTCTTATCATCAGGGGATAAAGATCATTTGTGTTCAATTGTGCGTAGAAAAAGAGGCAAGAGGAATTTAAACTAATCCTGCTCTGACAGATTGTCAGGGCAAAGTAAGTACAGGATTTTGCTAGCTGCTGTGGGAAAGCAGTGCAGAAAATTTTGAATGTCATTTCTCCACAGTGCCAAAGGCCAAGAGACAAGGGAAATGTAAAACTGAGTTCCAAATCATTTCTAATCTTTCAACTGTCATTTATATTAGAAGCATGTCTTAGGTGAACTGTGCAATGCAGGAAATGCTACTTGATATTATCTCTGTTCTAGTAGAAGAGGGGAAGAAACAACTAACAGTGAAATATTTCTTAAATCTTTCTGGCTTCCTCCATTTGAGGTTAAACTGACACCAGAGTATGTTTTCACCTCCTTCTTTGCAGAATGAATCCTTTAAATCTGCTTGAGCTGCAGTAAGACTAATAAAAATAGATTTCCTTTATAAAGAAAGTAGAGGAAAATTAAGTTCTCCTCCATTATCCTAATGTATTCCATGATGTATGTGTAAAATAGGTTCATGTGTCTATATCCAAGTAGCATAACTAAAAAACAATATAATTTACGTTTCTCATGATCATGGATTCTGATTTTTTAAAGTAGATAATCATACCATTCTTCAGTCAGAAACTTCTAGATTTCTTTCATAAATTTCATCTTCTTTTCTCTTTCCCTTCATTTAAAAACAAAACTATAATCTTCAGTACTGCAAAAAAAATAGTGTTCATTAACAAAGAACAATTTTATTCAAAGATTACTGACCTTTCAGTTGATTTTTTTAAGTTCCCTGATATTCTTATATGGCCAGGGAAATATAAGATTCATAGTTGTGAGCATGGACTATGAACAAGCCACTTTCCACATATATATTTAGCAATTCTAAATCATAAAAAGAATTTACAGAATCAAATATCAAGATAATTGGTAAAGACCTTGGAAAGGATTTATATTGTGGATGGTAAATCAAAAGGATTACCTTAGACAAATCTTAATTGTTCACATGGCAGTGATTTACAGATATAGTAAACTTTAGACTTAGGCACATCCAAAGTGCTCCCTTTGGTCACTCATTTGATTGGTTAGATGCAAGAGTTTATTTTAATTGTTGTTATTCTTATTACAAATTCAGATTTTCCCAGGTGTGAAATATTTTTCTTGATTATGAGTTTTATATATCTCATCTTTTAGAATTTTATTCATTGTAAATAATGTCACTTTTAATATTTTTAACACTACCAACATGCATCTAAACACACCATTAGACTCCTCAATAATTTGAAATACCAAATTTCAGTGGAAGCAGCCATCAAAAACAAAGACAATACATAAAAGATTTCAGCAGATCAACTGAGTGAAAGAAATAGAACATAAAAAGGAAATAGATCACAAAAGTTATAGCACACATTCAAGGAAATCATATGTTCCTTCGGTTCTTTTTTTTTTTTTGGTTTGTGGATTTATTTATTTTTTTTGGGGGGGGAGTCTATATTATTTAGTTTTATTGTTGGTCATTCAAAACATTACATAGTTCTTGACATATTATATTTCACACTTTGATTCAAGTGGGTTATGAACTCCCATTTTTATCCCGTATACAGATTGCAGCATCACATGGGTTACACATCCACTGTTTTACATATTTCTATACTAGAGTCTGTTGTATTCTGCTGCCTTTCCTATCCTCTACTATCCCCCATCCCCTCCCCTCCCATCTTCTCTCTCTACCCCCTCTACTGTAATTCATTTCTCCCCCTTGTTTTTTTTCCCCTTTCCCCTCACTTCCTCTTGTATGTAATTTTGTGTACCCCTGAGGGTCTCCTTCCATTTCCATGCAATTTCCCTTCTCTCTCTTTTCCCTCCCACCTCTCATCCCTGTTTAATGTTAATCTTCTTCTCATGCTCTTCCTCCCAACTCTGTTCTTAGTTATTCTCCTTATATCAAAGAAAACATTTGGCATTTGTTTTTTAGGGCTTGGCTAGCTTCACTTAGCATAATCTGCTCTAATGCCATCCATTTCCCTGCAAATTCTATGATTTTGTCATTTTTTAATGCAGAGTAATACTCCATTGTGTATAAAAGCCACATTTTTTTTATCCATTCGTCTATTGAATGGCATCTAGGTTGCGATTCTGCCCCTCTGCGGGCAGCTGGGCCTGTTCTGTCTGTCGTTTGCAGGTCTGCCTACCTTGCAGGCACGGGTGGTGGCTCTCAGTTCCTTAGGTTCTTGGATACAGAGTGTTTTTTAGGGAAACATGCTGCAACCATTGCACAGACGAAGGCTCTGGTTTTAATTCATTGAATTCAGACACACGAAGAAGTTTAAGGTCTTGAAAGAACATTTCCCAAACATTTTCTTACTCTTACTATGTAACTGTTCTGTACAGGCAATTTCATGTTTATTTGTTTGGGGAAGAGGTAGGAAAATAAATATTCAGGTGTTTCAGAAAGAAGGTAATCATCTCTCATCAATAATAGCAGACACAGAAATGATAGAAGTAGCATTTAAATAAAATGGAATAGAATTGCTGGAATAGAATTCACAAGGCTTGGAATGAATATGATAGACAAGGAAATTAATGTATCAAAGATAATTCTTGAGTTTAATAATCTGGGAGATTTATGCATGCTAACACAAATGTCTAGCTTATCTTCCTGAACTTGTGAGTCATACTGTTTCTCTACCTTCACTTTTTTGAAGGTTCCTTTTACCAAGAGCTGAGAATAGGTAAATTGCATATTTCCCTTTATGCCTTATTCTCTAGAGGATAAGAATTAAATAACTATGTAATCATGATTCTATTTAGAAACTATACTCGCTCCAAATTTTGATTAAGTTTCTTTATTTTTAACTATTTTTGATACTTTCTACCTGCATGGTGCATTGTTATCCTATAAGGTAGCAAAAATTAGTGTTTATAGTATAGATTTTAAAATCATAGTTTTCCACTGATGAAAATGTATATATTGGCAATATATATATATATATATATATATATATATATATATATATATATATATATATATATATGTTTAAGCTTATAAGTCACAGTTTCTTTGATTACAAAAACATTGGAGGGTTTTCAACTTTTTCTATCATTCATAGTATTTATAAATTTCGAGAATTCGTTGTATACTTTGAAATAGCTTAGCAGTATAATTCTGTAGCCAAGAAGTTATTGGTTATTTTCTTTAATAAACCTGATATATTCTTTCACATCTATTGGTCTTTTCAGTATGTGTTGTGTGTGTGTGTTTGTGTGTATATATGTGTGTGTTGCTTCTTTTATTATGTTAATATAAATTATGTTAATTTATATTTCAAAGGAATGTCCATTTTTGAAGGTTTTGAATGTATTATCCAAAGTTGTATATGATATCAATTTGTAATTAAAAACACCCTTTCTAGGTTATAAGATTTTTAGGAAATATGTAATAGACTTTATAACTCTGAACTCATTCATTAACGCCTGAACTTCCATTCTTCACTGTTTAAGCAATTACATTTTGTAAAATTTAGATTTTCTTAAATTCTTTAGTACTTTGGGTTTGCTAATTAGTTTGTATCAGAATATGGTTTTACTAAAATGCACAGTTGACACCGTAGAAAAAGACTAACACCAGTATGCTAATATATTCTGGCGACATGCATAAGTACAACATTTATAAACAGTAAGTTCTCTGATTTTTATTAGCTTTAGAGAATTGTAAAATTAAATAAATTTATTGACAAGTGTTGCATGATAATTTACAATAAAATAAATGTTAAATTTTTAGAATATTTATTCTTGGATTAAAGCTAATATGTGTGCCAAAACAACATAAACTGAACAAAAGTACATTTTAAATGTGGAAATTGTTAGAGCTATTCCTTGAAGACTATATTTTGTGAAGCTATTCAAAGGATTAATTTAGAATTTCATACAAATATTTTAATTTGCACATAAAATTACTGTGGGATTTTTATCTTCCCTATAAATTGTAGCCAGAATCATTTTATTTTAAGCTTATGCACTTGCACGTTATCAGATATGAAAGTAGAAATCCCCCTATTTTAATTATTATAGCCCTAAAGGACTATTTATACTTATTCTTTATTCAACTTCTTTCCAATCTTTATTCTTTCATATCCTTTGAGGATAAATGCTTGCAAAATGTAGTAGAAGCACTCTTTTAAAAGTAGCAGTCATAGTCACAGTATTTGATAAGAACAAATCAGAACTGACTCACACCCAAACAAGACCAAGGCAAAGAGTAGTAGTAGTGGCCTCTCGGTACCTACTAGGTGAACATTAAGCTTAAATAAAACCCAAAGATAAATTTTGGAACTTGATGTTTCTGCTTTTCCATGAGTAGGTTGAAATGCATTAAGAATCTGATATCCGTCAACCCTTTTCCTGAAATTCACATCTGTACATTTTTTGAGAGAGCACATAAAATTACAATTAATGGAATAATGTTTCCAAACTATTTCTAAGTTCTAATCTGCATCATATTGATTTAACCATGAATACTCTTGACAGGTTTTAATCTTAAACTGGATACCACATCCCTTTCATTTCATTGCCCTGAAATCAAGAAAGGAAATAAACAATCACATACCTCAGATAAAGGCACAAAATTACCTATTTCCAAGAATATTTCAGTTTTTGCGTTTATGGGACCAAAAGTCCTGACAAGAACTATTAGAAGAAAAAAAATTTATTTTGGATCATGGTTTCAGAGGAATTAGTCCATAAATGGCACACTCTATTGCTCTGGGGCCAAGGTAAAGTAAAACATCATGGTGGAAGAGTGTGGGGGAAGAAAGCAGCTCAGGAGGTGGCAAGCAGGAAGCAGAAAGAGCTTTGCTCAGGAGGGACTAAATATAAACCCCAAAGGAACACTGCCAGTGACCTACCTTCTCCATCCACTCCCAACTTGCCGACATTTCTTTCATTGTCTTACACGTGAGATTTTGGGGATATCTCAGATATTAACCATAAGAACTCATGCCCACTATCTGCCTTTCCACTCAATGGTTATGTGACAATGAATATCATCCCCATAGTAGGTTGTATTGACCTCTATCAATAGTAAATATTATGGAAGGTATTAATGTTATATGTGCTATTCCACTACTAATTTAGAATGTATTAAGTTTTCCAACTCTGTCTAGTGAGGTCAAATGATTTGTATTTAGAAGATCTCATGTGGAACTTTTTTGATCAGTGACATAATCATGAAATATATTTCATGAAGTGTAGCACATTATTAAGACTGTATTATAGTTTATGTCATTTATAAGTTTTTTACAACACTGTGGGTGAGATTTGAGGTATCCAGTGATAATGTAAAGCCTCAAAATGGCAAAAGGACAGTCAGTGCAGTATCTACATAGTCTCATGAAGACATTGTTGTTGTTTTTTATTTCAGAAATAGGAAAATACCTACAGATTGTCCATTTTAAATATAAAATATCCATATTTTGTGGAGAAAACAAGAAAGCTTAAAGCCAGTTGGAATCAAAAACAAAAAAGTGAGAATGCATTCTTTTTTCTGTGATACCTATTCAAAATGAGTAATTTAGTCTAACTAGCCACCCAAAGCAATACAATGGTATGCTTCTTTGTTTTATAATAATAATTTCTGAATTAATATTAATAAATTTATTGAATGAATCATTTTATCTTAGTAATAAACAACTTTTGATAGCTAATGATTCGTCAAATTATCTGCTATTTTGCAAGTTTCTAAAATAAGGAAATATATAGATACAATCATGTGTTGTTTATATCGGTACGTTAAAGAATGTTGAACTGTGTCCATGATTTTTTTTTAATTTGAAAAGATAACAAAAATAAAATCATATTTCATTTATTCCACAAAACTCAATAATTTTAAAATCACAATTTCAAAGTGTTTATGTTTTTCTGAGTTTCATTATAATTGATACTTTCATTATTAGTTTGATAAGTTTACTTCACAAACATTTTATAAAGGTCTATGGATAATTCATAATATAAAAAGAGGGAATATATTTAGTAAATAGTAGAACAAAACAGTCCTCAAGGGTTTTCAGTGAATACAACAATTATGAGAGAGGTTATACATGGAGTTTTGAAAAGTTTGAGACATGTGGTAGTTAAATATGATGGTTCAATAGTGAAGAAACATGAGCAGTTATGAGGTCAGTAATAACTGCGGCTGGAATGATGGTGACTAAGAGATTGGGGATAGGAAGGTGATAGATGAGAGACTAAAAAAATGTGTAGGGAGCTAAATGGTTAGGATGTGTTGTTTGATCAAATATAGGAAAGAAGAAGCGAATTAATGGTAACTCTTGAAAAGTCTATGGTGATAAAATTGATGAAAAAATTGTCAGAATGTCCATATGAGATAAGAAGGATGTTAAGTTTGGTATTGGACACCGTGTGTGTAAGGTGCCTATGGACTGCCATGTTTAGACACATTCATGTTTATATATCTAAGGTTAGAGATCTGGGTTGGAATAGACCCAGTTAATAAATCAAACTACTAGAGTGGATAAGATCTAATGAGGTGCAAAAGTGAGAAGAACTGGGTGAGTTTTCTCTGGAAAACTGGCATGCTATGTTAGTCAGCTTTCCATTGCTGTTACTAAAGTACTTGAGAATAACAATGTGGAAAGGAAAAGTTTATTTTGAGCTCACCATTTCAGAGGTTCAGTCCATGGTCTGGTGGCTCCGATGCTCTGGGAAAGAGATGAGGCAGAACATCATGGCTATAGGGTATGGCAGAGTAGTAATAATCAACAGGTACAGAAGAGGAGGGAGCCAGGGGGCCAAAATACATGGACCCCAATGATCCATATCCTCCAGCCACACTCATCTGCATACAGTTAGTACTCAGTGAAGTAGTACTTTCAAATTTATTGATTCAAAACTGGATTAATCCATTAATTCATTAACAGCTTTCATAATCTAATTACTTCAAACAGTCCTGCTCTAACAAAGGAGCTTTAGTGAGACAACCTCACATCCAAACTATAACACATGCATATACATTGAAGAGGAAGGAGAATCTATGGAGGACTTGATGGAATTCAAATGAGAAACAGAACTCTTGAACACAGAAACAATATTCAGTAATACAAAGCCTGAGAAATGACCACAAGTATTTCCATTTAAAATGTCAGTTACAAACATAGAAAGAGCACCTAGTGTGAATTATATGAAATAATGTAAACAAATTACTTGGCATATATAATATGCAATAAACATTCTGTCTCCCACTACAGTTTGTCTCCCATCACCAACATATAATTCATTTCCACCACTGTGGTGGAGTTGAGTGAACAAAATGTAGATATCAAGTATGAGAAAGTGAAGACTATTTTCGGTAGAGCAGTTGACATTTGAGGAAATGAAAACTCAAATAATTAAAGGACTTTCCTTTAATTTGAAATAGTCACCAGGCTATCTTTCTAACTTTTCCTAGCCTACCCTCTGTATATTTTTTTCTAACTTCAAAAAGACTGATTTCAGGCCAGACTTGTGACTTTTATAAACTGTTTAAATCCCTTAAATAGGTTGAACATAATTTTTTAGTAATTTGAAAAACTGGACTAAAAAAAAAAAAAAGAACTGGACCTATGCCATTTAACCCTCATTGATATAAGCTTGACACGCCTTTAGTTACTTTACACGTATTATTTCATTTAATCCTCAGAAAATCCTATGAAGTGTATGCTGCTTGTATACTCATTTTAGAAATAATTAGGTTAGCACACAGAGAAGTTATTTAACCAAGCAAAAGTAACACAGTTAAAAAGTATTAGGGAGAGAATTTGAACCTATCCTGGCTGACCCTAATTACATTATCAAGCTAGCTCTTCAGAGTTTCTATTCTATTAGATCATATATGCTTTTTCACTAAAAATATATAGCTTTGATGACATGTGTAAAATAATTTATAGTATATATTACATTAGTAACCAAGGAGAGATATATAAAGAATGATATTAGCTTTTAAGAGTAAATTGAGTGCAAGCAAATAGTTATGCACATATATTTTTAAAAAAGCAATGTTAATCATGTTGTGTTACTTGTTAAAAGTCTAAGATTCAGTAGCTTAGGTCAACTATAATCTTGGCCAACTCCTGAGAGTGTATATTTTCTGGAGCCAAATTTTCATAAAATATTACATAATAAAGTTTCTGAGATGCCAACAAGGAAGGATGCAACATTTAGCTTTCTTTTCTTAATGTCTTGTTTGTATCTTCCCCTGCGGGATTTTTCATGTTTCCAGGGTGATTCACGAAGATCATTATGGTAGTGGTGGACAACTTACTTAATGTGTTACTAATTAATCTCTCACATATTTTCTTCTAAATTACATTAATGCCAATTTTCATTTATTTTTGGCAAAATGACCACTGTTTTTATTAGTTTCACAGAATCACTAAAATCAGGAATACATAAAATCATTTGAGATGTTATTACCAAAAATCACAAATCTGTTCAAGAATTCAATACATTATTTCCCCAAGACATTACTAATAATGAAAGTATAATATATATCCCTAAACAAAAATGACTTGATGAGAGAATTTCCACATTATTATGTATTCTGAATTTGGATATGAAACAATTTTATTTTCTCAGTGTCCTTTTTATCATGTCTTTTTCTTATTTTGTATCCTCACCAAAATCTGGTATTTAAGCACCCTTCTTGATCAAAATTTATGTCAGATTTTCTTAAGAAGACAATATTTATGCGGTTTTATGTTGGATTTTTCTGAAAATGAGATCTCTAGTTACTCTTTCTATTTTGTAATGAAAGTCTTTACTGAAAATTTGACAGTTGTATCACCATAAAGGAATTTTTTCAACAGTAATAACAGAAATCAACTAAAGAAAAATAAGTCCAATGAATGTTTATTAATAACCTGAGAAAACAGCCACAGAGAAATATATTTCTGAATCACCATAAGTGAATTTTAAAATGTCTCCCAAAGATTTTGAATTTAAGTTTCTGTATTTCAATACTTCAAAATAATTTGTGTATATGGTAAAACACTGAGTAGTTCAATGAGATCAACTGTAACCTGCACCAGCCCCTAAAACCCCACTTTATTGATTAGAAGGAAGCGTAGAGTTTCTTAGGAATGATGCATGGCAATTTCTTTGTCAGCCTACCCAATGTTGCTTAGAGGAAGTACTCTCCATATTGAACCCAGGTCATTTGCAGTGACATTGCATGTAAGGTGACCTTGCTCAAGGACCAGGGCGGATCCAGGTTTAGGGTGTATCCTGCTGGGATTAGGGAGTTTCCTTCTCCTTGAGTTTAGGGAGGTTCCAGGTTTAAGGTTATTCCTGCTGGGAATAGGGCGTATCCTGCTGCCTCAGGCGCCTTGAGTTCCCTGGAGTTCTGGGATTCAGAGAGTATTTGGGCAGAGAATGTGGATTTCCCCAGAACGTGTTTGTAAGGTATTGTGTGAGTTAGGGAATAAAGAATTGCTGTTTGAATCTACAAAGCTGTGAGTGGCTCGTGATTTTGTGCCCAGCCAGACTGCGGCAATGTCTGTAAATAATTTTATTGCAATGTGATATACTATGCCATGGATCTATGTCCATCACCAATATCTAGTTCCAAGTGATGTACCAATAAAATGACAATATCAAGATCAAAGAGATTCTCTTTTTACCATTATGAATTGCTTAAAGTTGTGTAAAATTTTAATCTTGTATTTGAGGAATTTTTTTCTGATTTGACTTTATTTGCATTTATTTTATCCTGAATTCATTCCTAGGCCATGTGTTTTTGTTTCTTGGGTTTCTTGATTCTCTCCACAGAGTTTCTAAATAGCTCTCTTTTGTTCCTTGTGTTTTTGTTTTGAAAGAACCATACACCATTAGTTTATTGGTATGTGTCTTATATACTGAAGGATTGTCTCCCAAATCCGTTAGTCTCGTAAATTATTCCAAAATGCTGCTCACATCCCCCATGCTGTGTAGGGAAGAAATTCTCCATAGCGTTTTTGACTCTTCAATCTATGTTTTCAAGTAAACCTTTCTGGGGTAATTTTTCCCTCCAGTCTCGTGTGGGACATATTTAACTACCTTGTAGTGAAAGTCACCTGCTTCTCCGAGATTCATTTCCATTCACAGTAATACAGATAATGTCTTCCTCCAAGGCAACAACGCTAAGTTTGCTAAAAGTCTTCTCAAAGGAGCGGGCTGGGCTGCTCCTAAGCCCCCTTTCCCAGTTGTGCCACAGATCCACCATGTATTCAGGATTCCCCTGGACCCCTTTCCCCCATGAGAGCAGGGAGAATGGTAACCCCAGTGGATAAGAGACTCAAGCTACCTCTTGTGCCATGAATAATCAGTATTAGGAAGATTGGGTAAGTGGGCATGTCAGTGCCCTCCACAGGGTACTTTGTCTATACTTTCCTTTCCTTGTGATCCAGTGCAGATGTTTTCTAAGCCTGCAATAAACCTACATCTGTAACTCTCATATATTCCACTCTTGCACTGTACCTACACTTTTACTGATTCATTATCTTTACTTTTTTATGACATTTCTTATAGCTTTGTTGGCCATATATATTTTGTTATTTTCTTTAAAGGTAGAGGTAGATGGTGGAGTGTTGGGGGACTTTGAATATCAGAAAATTCTTTATTTTGATCATAGGATTGGTCAACAGTATGCCTAAGAATTTAATATTAGATGAAATAACATAGTCCTTCAGTATTTGAAGAAATTGGTCTGTTGTCTTCTCCTGCTGATTGAGAACAATAGTGTCTCTTATATCACATCATTTTGCATTTATCTCATATACCAGATACTGTAGAGTACTGTATCAATAAAATTAGTGTCATACTTATAGAACGAGCTGTACCTATATGTTAAATAATTAGGCACTTAACTTTCTTCAGAAGTAAATATTTTATCATACATTCATACATAATTTCAGCTTCTGATTCTTTGAAATATTCAAGCATATCATGGAAAATATCATTTTATTAAAAAGAATTATCAATTTATTTTAAATTCTGGTATGTCATTACTGCTTCACATTTTGAAAATATAACAGGTATATCCATGTATACCTTTTAAAAGCTTTAAATGTCAGTCAATCCTCTATCAGATAATTCCCTTACAGATTTTGGCCACATTGAAGCATGAGAAAATGAAGGAACACAATTATTTGAGACAAAAATGCTTTACGTTTTGGACAGATTATTATGACCTTCTGATATTACAGTCTCTTCATATAAATAGAAGATATGGATATAATTACTTAACTAGGTTAGTCAAAAGGACTTTTTTATTAAAATTCTACAATTTAAGGGATTACTTCTTCCAATAAGATATTACATTTGCATCTGGCCTAATTTTCTGTCATTTTACATTTATCTCATATACCAGATCAGGTTTCATTTCTAAGAATTATGATCATTATAATGCTTCCTTTAAAATACAACTATCCAGGGAGTCCGTTAGTAGCTAAACTCAGGTGCTATGGTTTGATATGTATATCTTTATGTCAATGATACTGCTGCCGCTTTGAAGTTTGACCCTGAGGTTAGTTAAACACTCTAATTTCCAATGTCCTTTTCTATAAAGTAGGTAAAATACAATCCACTGGGCAACTGTGAATATTAGATTGAATTAAGTAGATGCAGTATCCTTAGCATGGTATCTAAATGATAACATTTATTTGTCAAGATCTGTGTTGGTCAAGGTTCTGATACCTCACGCTACTTGGAAGTCACCCTGCTAGCTGGTTCATAGATGGTAGCAGCACACAGCAGACTCTTAGCTCAGAGATATGGAACATTACTGCTAACACCAAAAGCTCACTGTATGCATTCATTCCACAGATGAGAATCAGAACAGTGTAGGAGAATGTTCTGCACACAGTGGGGCTTAGTCTCAATTGAGGAACCTCAGACATGGGAAACTCTTATTCTTCACATAAGTAGCATAGTAGCAACCTTATCCAAACTGGGTCCCAGAAAAAGTCTTATCTTTATTTTTCTAGAAAGCATCAAATTTGTACTTTCCCATATGGAGGGTGGGAATGCTGTCTCAATCTCCCAACCTCATTTGCTAAACAACAGCTTTGATATGATAGTCTGGAACAAAACATTTTATAAGGTGCATGTACACACAAGGGACACTGGGGCACTCTCTCTCTTCCTTGCTTCTTAGTGAATACCCACACGCTTTGAGCTCTTCAATGCTACTTTGCCTTCTTCTCTTTCTTATGAAATCTACCTCTCTTGCCTCACTTGAGTTCTGTACCTTTCCCTGACTACCAGCTCCTTTGCCTAGAGTCCTCCCTAATGTCATTTATGAAAAGTGATCAGAAAATTATTATTGAGATCAAGTGAGTTAAGTTTACAAATTAATTAGGAGTCTAAATAATGTAGTAGTAAGAGTGAATTTTAAGGAAGGGGCATTAGAATTTATCTGCATCATGGTGCTTTAAGTCAAATACATGATACTAGAAATGAACACTTTCAATAAAACATAATCTTTATATGTTGATTAGTTTTGTCTCAAGGTAATATTGAGCTGAAGGCAGAGAGCTGTCCTGTATACCTCCTGCTCTCATGCATGTCCATCCTCTTTAGTTCTCAACATCTCCCATAAGACTGATTTGCTGAATTTGTGACATTTGCTGAAACTACATCAAAATCACCCAAAGTCCTTAGTTTTTATTCAGGTTTAATCTTGGTATTGTGTTCGGTCATATTTATAATGACATGTATCAACCATTATTTTATCGTGGAATAGCTTCACTGTTTTAAAAATACTCTACACTCCACCCATTCAGAGCTCTATCCCCACTAATTCCTGGAAACCACTGATAGTTTCACAGTCTCCATAGTTTTGCCTTTTCCAGAATATAATCTAGTTGAAATCACAGAATCTGTCACTTTTCTGATTGGATCTTTTCACCTAACAATGTGCATTTAAGTTTCCTCCATTTCTCCATGGCTTGGTATCTCATTTCTTTCTAGATAATATTGCCTTTCCTGGACATACCAGTTTATCCATTCACTCCCTGAAGGACATGTTAATGACATCCAAGTATTAAAAATTATTAGTTTCTGGCAATTAGTATTGTCAAAAATCTGTACATTGTTAATTCTAATACATATATAGTGGTTTATCATTATTGATTTAATTTGCATTTCCTTGATCACATATAATGTGGAGCATATTTTCATATTCTTTATTTGACATATTTATGTCATCTTTGGTGAGCTATCTGTTAAAGTCTTTGTGTTATTATTTAAATTGGTTGTGTTGTTTATAGTTAAGATTTAAGAGTTCTTGGTATATTTTGGATAACAGTCATACATCAGATAAGCCTTTTCATGTATTTTTTTCCCACTTTGTGATATATCTTTGAATTGTCTTGACATTGTCTTTCACAGATTTTAATTTTAATAAAGTCCAGATTATTAGTTTTTTTCTTTCATGGATCACACATTTGATTTTAGAATTTTAAAAGTCATAGCCAAACCAAGTTCATCTAGATTTCCTTCCAATGTTATTTTTTTTGCAATATATAATTTTTCAGTATATATTTAGGTATATAATCCATTTAGAGTTAATTTTTGTGAGGTATATAACTTCTCTGCCTATATTCATCGTTATGCATGTATTTGCCCAATTGTTATCTTTTCACTTATTCATTTCTTCTTGATTTCTTTCATTAGGGTTTTGTAGTTTTCCTCATATAGAGCTTGTACTTTTTTTATAGATATGGCAGTATTTCATTTTTGGAGGTATTGACATATATGGTATTTTGTGTTTAGTATCAAATCCCGTTTTTTCATTCATGATATGTGAAAACAATTGATTTTTCCTATTTACCAATTATACTGCAACCTTGTTATAATAACTTCTAAACAATTATAATATAATCACATGTACTATAAACTATACATGTATATAATCACTTTAGCTTTTTGTTTTCTACTGCAGAACTTTTTACATAGGTAATTATATTATTTGTGAATTAAGAGTGTTTAATTTCTTTCTTCTCAATATATGCCCCTTTTTTCTTTGTTATTTGCTATAGTTTCCAATATATTTTTGAAAATCTAACATGATAAAGTACATTAGTTGAATTCATTTTGTGGAAACAGTGTTACTTCTGGGAATGAATTCTAGAGGAGCATAACATAAAATCTCATTTTATACATTTCTGAAATCAATTTTCTAATACTTTGTTAAGGATATTTTGCTTTTATATTCATGAGAGATGTTAACCTGTAATTTTCTTATAATGTCTTTATCTGGCTTTATCATTAGGATGTTGATTGTCCTATGAAGTGAGTTGGAAAGTGTTTATTTCTCTTAAAATATCTGAAAATTTTTACGTAGAATTAGTAATGGTTTTTCCTAAATGTTTGCTTGATAAAATTCACCAGTAAAAATATATGTGCTTCATATTTTCATTTTTGGCAACATTTTAGCTAATAATTCAATTACCTTTACTAGGTATAGTACTATTCATTTTATATATTATGTCTTGAAAGAGTGTCAATAGTTTGAATCCATCAAATAATGGGTCTGTTACATCTAAATTATGAAATGTATGAAATATAGTTATTCATAATATATCCTCATTATCTTGCTAATGTTTAGGAAACCAATATTGTTGACTCTTTTGCCTGTCTGTGTATTGCTAAATTTTGTCTACTTTATGTATTTGTTGATTTATCCATTGTTTTTCCATGTTATTCATATGTCCAAAGAACAGCCCTTTAGTTTCATTGAATTTTCTCTATTAATTTATTGTATTTAATTTCATTAATTTCTACTCTAATTTTTTTATCAGTTTCTTCAACTTAGGTTTAATTTGCTCTTCTTCATTTCTGTTACTGTATTTATTTTATTTCTATCATTTCCTTTTGATTATTTTTTGTATTTTATCTCTGCATCTTTCATTTATTGTCATTTTAATTTTTTCTGATAATTTTCAATTTCCATGTAATATGACTTTGAATCTAAAGATGGATTGCTTTGTCTACTAAAGCTGTTATATTTTCCCTACTTTGTCATGCCTTGTATCATTTTGAAGTATAAGCCAGGGAAGTAGGGAGGATATATAAGATTGTTAAGCAGTAAGAAAATATGCCTTTAGTTTAGGACTTACATTATTCTGGTCAGGATGTGCATTGTATTTCATGGGTTTTTTTTTTTTCCCTAACTCTAGGCATCAGAAGCTCCAAATTCCTCTTGTGTCCTTGTTTTGTCCCCTCTTCTTTACTTTGAGGCTTCTCTCTGGTACCCCTAAAGAGATCATGCATGTGACAGCACTTTAATTTACTGTTGTTATTTCTCCAGACCTGTTAGTGAGGTGTGTGAGAAGAGGGTGTTTTCCAATTTTCCAGTTAGGACTTGGTGTTTGAGTAGCCTGTCTTTGGGATGTTGCTTCCAAGGTGATGTTCCTATTGCAGCCAGAGATGTTTCATTTAGTAATTAAATTATTTTCCCTCAATAGCTTCATTTGCTAACCATAGAGGTCCCTATTGAGTTTACTGAAGTCTAGTGCATTATATATTAAGGCATTTATTTGTTTTTTAGGTGATTGATTAGTTGGTTTTCTTAGGTAAAAGAAGAGGGGTAGAGGGGATGGGAGGTGAGAAGTTCTCTACTTCTTGCTGAGATAAATCTCTGGTAGTTCCTTAGGTTTCTTTGTATAAAGATGAGAACGGTTTTCAAATGTTGGGGCTGAATCTGAAAATACTTCAAAAATTGTAAATTATGACATAATCATGAGTGCATCATATTATTATGTAATTTATTGGACTATAATGTTGACAAGTTGTCTTGTATATACAAAGAAGTACTGTGTCAATATTAACAGAAAAGAAAAGACAAGAAATAATGTGGTGACATTTCTTTATTACAAATATTATAGATGTTTTAATGTAGTCATCTCTGGAAACCTACAGAATTTATGTACTTGAGGTTTAACTTTGTACCTCTGAAAGTAGGTAAGAAGAGCTAAAAATCTGAATTTTGCAAGTCCACTAACATGGTCTAACACCATGTTAAGGCTTTCGACTCCATCCTTGACATGTATTTAACTCTAATTACTTTAACTTAAAAGTCTAAAATATCAGCAATTTACATTTTTTAAAAAGAACAACACTGTCCTTGTAACTATTCCTGCTGATCCTGCAAGATCAAGTACCAGAGAGGCCTCCCAGGCATTTGTCAGTGGTTGCTTAGTTGAGCCAAATTGAGAGCTCAGCTCCATTAGTGAAGGAGCAGCTTTGTAATTTTCTAAATAATTAATGAAAACACCAACTCACAGTTCTCCGAACTAAAATTTTTGTTGGAATTGATTTTCTTAGCATACATTTCTTTAGAACTTTATCTAAAAATATTAGATTCAATTGCCAAAACTCTAAATTTCATTCAAGGAACTACATTCATTATGTTTAAGTAAACATAAATTCATGCCAGGACATCATAGAAAGAAGATAACAGACACATTTTTAATAATTTTGGCCATAGATTTTTTAATTTATTTCAGACAGACCGTGATTCCAAATTGTATGGGAAGTTTACACTTTGAACATTGTCATTGTTATGTTTGTGATTTGTGGAATTAATTAAAGGAAAAAAAAAAACACCTGGTATAGTTTTGTTTTTGTTTTTTTTTTTGTATAGTTTGACTTTTTAAAAAATGTTGGATTTTTTTCTGATATATAAGTAAATAAAAGAATGAATTACCTTATAAGCTTGATAACTCTTTTCCAGAGGAACATAAGTTGTCTAAGATTCATTTTATGATCTGTATTTGAATATTTTGAGCATCCTTCTGAGATTATCTAGATATAGGATTTAAGAAAATTTAACTTTTTAACCCAGATCATTCCAGATGACAGCCATATAAGATTTAATTTAGGTATTTTATTTTCAGAATGTGTTACAGCAAGAAATAATAGTAACAAAAACAACAACAACAAAACAAACAAAGAATTATATGGTAATTTGCTAATTTATTTTTTATTACAAATAAAATGCAAATGAAACTGTATAATTTCTCAAAAATTATTTTTGAACAATGCATTTATTTATTTTTCCAACAAGTCAAGTAAAATATATGCCAAATACACACACACACACACACACACACACACACACACACACATATATATATATATATATATATATATACAGATATACATACACACACACACATATATACACAGATATACATATATATATGTATACGCATATATATGTACATCTAAGTCTTTTCCTTGAATATATGTATATATTTGGGAAGTAAAGCATATTTTTGTTTAAACATAAAGCATGTCTCAATTCCAGATTTCTCTTTTATTAGTATGTGGTTCTTAAGATATTGATGTTGCCATTAAAAACATTATAACATTTCTATGACCTAATTTGTATGCCTTCTATTAATATTTTATAGCCATATCTAAGTAGAATTATTTTGCTTTTGTTTACCTTTACATTAGCATATAGTACTCATTTGCTTAATCTTTAAAACCATTAAACATTTACCTTTAATTAATGTTTTAAGCTTATTTAATTTAGTTCATTAATCAATAATCACTTAACTTTTAGCCAAATGACTTTTCCATAATTATGGCACTTTTTCTCAATGTACTATACCCACAAGCCATTCATCTCAAAATGTGGATATTTATTAAATTTTAAAAGCACTTCTTCTATGATGATGTTAGTTTCAACATTGCTACTCAGGCTCCCTTTTTACTGTTTTTGGAGCAAAGTTTTCCATCATATCCTATTGATTAAAATAGCATTTTCTTTTCCTCACCATTAACAAATGTTCATCCCTTCTCGACCTCTTTCTTGTGCATTTGGAAGATTTATTAGCTGGAGACAGGAAAATCCTTTGTAGCAGTATACCCAGGAAATTATTGTTGTTATTATCATTCAGTCATTGTGATCTTCTTTGAGAATGTCACTGGACAAAGTAATTTGAATAGAAGTGTAGACTATGTTATTCCACTCTAGATTCTGCAAACTGCACATTAAATAATACGAACAACAAGTTTCTCCTTTAACAAGGGGTCCTAATTTGTGTGAAGTTCATAGAGATTGAGGGTCTACTTGTTCACTTTTCCATTGTCATGGTACAATTTAGACAGCAATGTTCATTGGTATATTTATTCTGAAGCTAAATTTTATGTTATAATTATATGTTTTTAATATAAAATCACATGTTCAATTGTATTTTTCTTGAGATATTATCAATCCAGAAATAATATAGACATGTAATATGTATATTCTGATCTAATGATGCATTAATGAATATTAAGAGCATTTTCCATAAAGAAATACATTTATATCAGAGAGTGATTAGTTTCTTTCTGTTTGTATATCATGTTTTTTAAAAGTATATTCTTCTAAAATTTCTCAATTTTCACAAAACTGTCAACTGTACTTCTAGTTTGGCCATACATCAGTACTAACTTACATTTTGCAGGGATTGCTGGCGATTGAACTCAGGGACAATCAACCACTGAGCCACATCCCACCCCTATTTTGTATTTTTATTTAGAGACAGGGTCTCACTGAGTTGCTAAGTGCTTTGCTTTTGCAGAAGCTGGCTTTGAACTTGCAAACCTCTTTCCTCAGCCTCCAGAGCCTCTGGATTATAGGTGTGTTAAGGTCTGTAAACAAGTCAGGATGGCACCTGGTATTTTGCCAAGAATGTTAGAGTCTGTAAACAAGTCTGCATGGTGCCTGGCGAAATGCCAGAGGAAGTGGTTTGTGAAGTAACAAAAGCGAGCCATTAAGTGTGGAGATTCCTTATTGGTTGACTGCTCTATCTATTTTATGCTAATTAGATAAGCTGTGTAAAATGTATAAATACCACTCCTGTCCTACAATAAACGGCTTCCACTCCTGCTGTATCAACGTACACAAGTTATTCGTCACCCCCCAGTTATTTTGCTGCAGCCGGACTGTGGCATAGGTGTGCACCACCATGCTGGGCTACTATCTTCCTCTTGATAGGGAACATGGAATACTTGTTTTGCCAGAATATTGGCAAAGGAAGATAACAACTAAACTAACTCATGACCAATACAAAGAATGACTGAAAAACAAATGATTATGTTAATAGTAATAATACTAATGTCCAAAGTAATGATAATTATAATGACAATTGAAAAATACATTATTTTTATGCTATTTAATTGGATTATTATGAATATTTTCCTGGATCCTGGTAGAAAAAGTGAACATGTATCTTTTTTTCATGCTGCATTTACAGAATTGTTTTTGATATGTTATCCTGGCTTGTGTTGTTAGGGAGAGAACTTTCATGCGAACTTAGTTTATATCAATTCACAGACAAATTCAATTGTTTTATATGGTTATTCTTTTTAAGTACTCTTGCATTTGTGAAAATTCTAATTTTGTTTAAATAAATATCGATTTAAGTTAATAAGGAAAAATTATAAGACAGTTTAATATTTGAAAGAATATATGTGTAGAGTGATTTAGAGATAAAATTTTACTATTTTTATAATTTATACTTGTATAATCTTAAATATCTGGAGATAAAAATTATGCCAGTTTTTAAAAATCAAAACAAAATTTCAAATACCTGATATAAATTGACTAATGCTACCTGACTAGTCAAAAAAAAAAATACAAAGCTGTATGTGGAATATGAAGACCTAGAAATATGTCAAAAACAATAGCTCTAATTGTATAATATTAGAGTATTTGTTAGCACAAATTATAAAGTATGATGTAAATGAAATCACTGGATAAACATAAAAAGTTTTGTGGTAGGTTGCATATGGCCACTGAAAGCAACTGAAAGAAAAGTAAAGGCAAAGATCTAGTTGGTGCTTATTTTCTATGGTCCTAACTGCTAAAAAAGGAAGAAATCGGCACCATCAAATTCCCAAAATAATTTAGTTAATAAGCATTTTAAGGCTCCATATACTCAAGAAGGTTAAGTGATTGACTTTCATTGTTATGATTTTAACAACCACAGTAAATAATAATTACCAAGGAGAATTTGCTAAATGTTTTAAAGTTGAAGCTATTTTGTACTATAAGATAAAGCTAAGACCAGTAGTAAAAGAATCAAATTGACTATATTCTGTTTATTTTCAGAGTATTATGTTGCTTATTATGAGAGCCTTAACAAGCCTATTCTCTCTTTTTTTCATGTAATTTGCTATATCCATATTTTTATAGATTTATTGTCTTCCAATTTCTAATAGTTTTTTTGTGTGTGTTAGATTCCTAAGTTAGTTACTTTCAGATATCCCAAGACACAAAAGACATATCAAGTAGGAAACCTACTTTCCACCTGCTTTTTCTAAATCTAATCACTGTACTCATTTTCTGGGCTATTTCTGTCTTTTGAGGGATCCTGATCCAATTCCAACCTACTTACTTCATGAACTCCTGAATTTATGCGTACTTTTGGGATATATGTTTCTGTGCTAAAAAACACAGCTGACAAACAGAACCAAGGTAAAAACATGATTTGATTAAGCAAAATAAGTATTGAACAAATACTATCACTCTAGCTGGCTATGTCACACAGCATAAATGTCTAGAGGACTGAAAGGGCACAAAATATTATCTGGGAATTCCTAAAGTGGTGCTGGGGTATCCATAGGTTTAAAAGCAATTTACCTTGTGGGAAACCAAAGGGAAGAGTGTCAAGATGATCCCAGTCCAAACAAGTGTTGGCCAGGGCTCCAAATTTCAGCACCAGGCTGCCCAGAGCCACAACTTCAAGAGCATTGGAAAAGTGATTAAATAAGATTAAATAATCCTGAAGAAACTTACTGCTCAAGGCAATCTTGGCATAATGTTTAATCATCTACTAAAACATATTCTGTTGAAATTTAGGAAATTGCTGACCTAAAATTTTAAAGTTAAATTTAATAAAACAGGTTTTGCTTCTACTGAAGTATACCTAAGTGAAACTTAGGACTTGGAGAAAAGTGTCAAGTAAGAAAGAGAGAAGAGGGAGAGGAAGGTCAATTGAGTGAGTAGCTGCTGGTTATCTTGAACTACCTGAGCGAAAACCTTTCTGTTGCTGTGTGATGGAGTTACCTTGAGGGTGTACTTTTATCTTGGTGCATAACTTCATCATTCCTCTTTCCTTCTTTGTACTTGATGTGGCCAGTTCAAACCAACCAAAGGAATGGTTGACATCCTAGGTGGGATGCAGCAGGTTGGTGCAGGACTTCATCAAGCTACTCAGAATGGTATATGATTTAACACTAATGAATTTATGTATGGAATTTTTCGTATACTATTTTTAGGCCAATGATTTCTATAGGAAATTGAAACTTTGGAAAGTAAGAAAGTCAAACACATGATCTTTACTGCATGACAGGCTGTTTCTAGATTGCATGCCCTCTTCTTTGGGGGATTTTACCTAATTTTGATGGACTTCTCAGTCTTTCAGTCTTTTTGTTTATAACACCTAAACTTCAATCATATTCTCTTAATTACCAAAGTTCTCTCTCTCTTCTTCTTCTTTATGTTTTGAAGATGTATTTCACATTTCCTGATGAGGGGTGCAATAAATCCAAGTCAAATTTTCAGTATTAGAAAACTTGTTGGCTCATTATACTTGAAAAGCCCTCTACCATGAAAAGGAAGTGATCACCACTCTGATTCTTTACAAAGAAAATATTTTAATGCAGGCGACACCATCCCAGCCAAGCCGGCCTGAGTGCCAGAGCACACTTTTCCCTGGAGAATCCTAGAGATTCAGTGACACTAGGTTATCTTTATTTGACTTACCACTTTTCAGGTGACATGCCACCTACCATGGCTGATTTATAAAAACATAAAACATCTGTCACTCTTGCTATCAACCTGATTGGATTGCAGTTCTATCAGAATCTTAAATTCTATTAGAAGTTGCTATAAGACAAATTGTACTTGCTCAACCTCAATAAGTCAAGCTCTAACTGATTGATTTTATTAAATACTTTGTTCTTGTCATTAATGCATTTATAAACTCTCTTTTCAGACTACTTATAAAAATAAGATGCTTTTGCTCATGGAACAAGGTAGGATTGTACTAGAGTAATTGTCTTTGGAAAATAATATTTTCAAACTTGGTGCCCTATTTCTAGAGATGTGTCCTATTTAGTACTAGGAACCTCCTGGGTGCTGATTGTGCCCAAAATTTCTCATCTTTCTCTACCAGGAAAACTTATAGTTGACTGTGTTCCCAAAGTACAATGGGTGAATTATCCAATTTATTACAAAAATTTCATTCTGGTTGATTCTAAATGGCATGAAGTTTCAAAGAAAGCTCACATTACTGGCATATATGTGTGATTAATGATATAAAAATGCTATAGCATGAGGGAAGCTTTATTTTAAAAAAATTTATTTTTGTTTTATTTTTTATAATTTTTAAATTTATATATAATAGCAGAATGCATTACAATTCTTATTACACATATAAAGCACAATTTTTTATATCTCTGGTTGTTTATAAAGTATATTCACACAAATCCATGTCTTCATACATGTACATTGGATAGCCACTATTTATCATATGTTGAATCTATTGTTTGTCAAATACTAGCTGAAATATCTGAGACCAGTCTTTTATCTTTGTGACTGATGATTAAAGAAAGGTAAATAGAGTTCTGCAATTTTAGATTCCAGCTGACTTAATAGCAAGTAATTTCTCACGTAGAACAAGTATATAGCTCTTGTTTATAAATAATATCAGTGTTTATTTTTCATATCTGCATACCAACCTAGGTCTTCCATGTGTAGATTTTGTGTGTGTGTGTGTGAGTGTGTGTGTGTGTTTATGTGTACATATATAAATACCTTGAAGGACTGTGGTTAGTGTGTCTGGAAGACAACTTCTGTACAGTTCCTTTGCAATTGAATAGATTACTTGAATGACTTTGAGACTGAAAAAGATAGGAATTTTAGCTGGAACACATCTCAAGATTTCTTTTCTTTATGGTGTTTTCAATATTCCTATGATTAAAATTTGAATTCAAATTTTAAATTTTCTCCCAGGTTTTACCTCAGTTATAGGAATGATGAAGAATTTGAGATCTAATCTGCTCATTTTTTGGAAACGTTTGTGTCCAAGGCCTAGTGAGACCTTAGTAATGCATGGAAAGAAAACCTCATTTCACTCTAAAAACAGGAAATTGTGAAGGTACAGCAATGGAACTTTCTAGATGACTCATGTGGATTCTCCAAACATCTCTTGTCTCAAATCCCTTCCCTTCTCCCCAACTGTGCACTACATTTGGAATAGGCTTCTGCATCCACTAGTGTGGATGCAGCTCGCCATTCCACCAGAGGTAGAGACTGAACCTGGGGACAGTGATATGGGGCTATGTTCTCCAGACAGCTCAGTGCAGCCCTTTCTGACCAGTAAGTAGAGGACCCAATGTTTGTATGAGTGAGCTGGAAAACCACAGGGGAGCTAAAGTTATAAGCTAAACTCTTATAACTTTATAAGACCTCTTTTGTATATATGCATGATATCATCTACACATTTTAGAGTTTCAAGAAGAAATCAGTGTGTCCAGTTGATTCTTTTTTTGTGGATACTAGGGATTGAACTCAGGGGCACTTGACCACTGAGCCACATTCCTAGCCCTATTTTGTATTTTATTAGAGAGAGAGTCTCACTGAATTGCTTAGTGCCTCACTAAATTGCTGAGGCTGGCTTTGAACACCTGATCCTGCTTCCTGGGAACACAGGTGTGCGCACCCAGCCAATTGATTAATTTTTAACTTTGAAACATGGCCAAATGGGACTTCCAGGTGACTAGTTCCGTACATTTGGTTAATGCAGCTGGCATAGGAAATACCCACGGACATGTGGAATTAGAAAACCAAACTACTGAAGAGAAATACTTTGATGTGTTTGTGAATTCGATCCAATTAATCTTCACTGATATTCTAATAGACATTCTTTAACCTTTAATCTTTTCATTCATCTTTCCTACTAGAACTTAATGTGAGCTATACCTTGTCCTTCTTGTCCCTGAAATTTTTGAACCTACAAGAGTGCTTGTCAAATTGTGCTTCCCTGACCAGCAGGATCAGCATCAACAGGGAAATTATTAGGAACTTGTAAGGATTAGAAGTACAAATGGGTTCCTCCCTACACCCAATGAATCAGACACTCAGAAATGGGGTCAAAGGCTCTGTCTTATAATTATCCTCAGGGGGATTCTGATGTAAGATATTTCTGACACAGTAGATACAAAATCAAGACTTGCTAAAAAATTAAATAAAGTTAATGAGTATGGTAAGATTACAAAAGTAAGGATCATATTTCTTGGAGGAGGAAGTTATTTGCTTTGCACATGTGTATTTGCAAACTACTGAGTAAAAGCATTTTTTTATAGTAAGAATTTTTATCATGTACACCATGATTGGTTCAATTTAATAAGAAACAGTTTGTGCTAATTGAAAAAATGTTACTTAGAACTTCAGACCAATCAAGAGGTAACTCTAATCCTCTGTTATCAATAAAGATCTGCTTTCAGGACAAGAATACACTTGGTTTGTACCTGTAGATGCCTTTCTAGAATATATGTCGTTTATTTGTTTACGACAGAATATGGCAAATGAGGCAAATTTTATTTTTACTTTGGCATGTGTGTTTTTAAACTTATTTTTTTAAGTAATTATATAGTATTTGACGTTACATCTGGTGATGATAGCAGAGAGAATTTGTACTACTTGCTCAACAAGAAAGTGGGCCCACCCTTCAGAAATGGCTGGGTGGTCTTTGTTGATTTTTTTTTTTGGTCAGTTTTGTAAACAGATTATTAACTACCTTCAGGATATAGTCTCCTTTTTTACTAATGAAATTTCCCTAGACAATGAATTTGCCATATCGGAAATTTGTCAATTCCTCTTTACTGTCAAAATTCCCTTTTCCATTTAAAAATTTGCCTGAACAAAATAATTTTGATGGCATAAATCTTTTAGGGATATAATTCTTAAGTCATACCAAAGTAGCATATGGTATTCTACATATAATGGAAAATCTAAACATATAATTGACAGAAATTGTAAAATGAATAATAGTTGATATGAGACCACATATTTTTTAATAACTTTTTCTAACAGAGTTAAAGAATCCAATTTATTGAAACTATTTAGGTATTCCTTAATTATTCTGCTCAGTGAACAGAGCGGAGCAAATAGTACCAAACATAATCTGTTAGTTAAATCAGGATTTGGACAATTGAAAATAGGTTATATTTACATTACAAATCAAAATCACATATTTATTCAGGGTACACAGTGTACAGATAACCATGTTGCAGCGCAATTGAGAAGATAGAGTGTCAGAAACTTCTTCTGACCCCCAGGATCTGCACAAAATGTGAACTCCAATAACACAGAGGATATACTGTTCTGTACTTTGCAAATGTGAGATTATTCTCTTTTCACTGATTTGTTTTGAAAGAAAGGATTTATTTATGTGTAAGTTCAGTGTATCCACCATGGTTAGAATTCAGTAAGCAATACAAAATACATTGAGTTGGGCTACATGAACAGCTTTTTGTAGGTCAAATCATCAAATATTTGCAATTTCATATGGCTCAACTTCACATTTTGTTTCAAAAGCCTCCTTTGAATTTTGTGGAATATTGTGCTCTATTTTTTGGCTAATTTGTTATCGATTCCTTCAATTGCTGACTTTGGGGGTCTGCAACTAAATTCTATTTAGTGCTGTTACTGAACTGGTAAAACACTTTAGAAATTTCTTAGTAAAAATTTTAGGCACATTTTTGTGCCTTGTTGCAATGAAAATTAAATAGTGTTCTTGCAGCTTTGAACAGCTGTTTCAACTTTGAAAAATATATAATTCTCTAAGAGAATAGTTTATAAAATAATAATAGCTTGCATAAGGAATAAATTTTATAGTGCTTAACATTTAAATTTCATATGTTATAAAATCGCTATAAGCAATTTAGAATTATGGCCTTATTTTCATAATAAAATAATTTATATCATATTTGACCTTCAATTTCACATACTGTTCATTTTACTTTAGTGCCTCCTCTATTACTGCTTTGTGAATTGGGTAAATACAAATATATAAGTTCAGTTTTAGAAATACTAACAATCTATTTCAATATCCTTTACATTCTTCACCTTACACACTGATTGGCAGAACTGGCACCTAGAATCCCTGCACCCTGGCACAAGCCTTTCACATTGCAAACTGTGCCTCAGAGAGCTGCCCATCTAGCTACACTCAATCACTACACACGAGAGTGTTCAAGTGTTGGGTTCCTTTTGCTCATCTGGCTCTTTTGAATTCAAGTAATTGTTTCACCATATATTCAGCCTGAAACATTGAAGGCGGTGGCAGCTCCCCAAGAAGTTCAAGTGGGAATGCTCTCCTAGTGCATCCAGCAGAGAACTTTCATTAACCATTTCTCTACAATGTATGTTATGTCTCAGAGTGTTTCAAAACATCATCCTGCAACCAAAAGAATTCTGTCTGCCTTAGGGCCAACTGATTCAGGATGCTGCAAACCCTGACAGGAAGTAAATGCAATTTCAATGTTTTAGCATTTTTTCCCCTTTCCCTCAAATGTGAAATTGAGTTCTTTGACTCCCTGCCCTAATCCATACAAGTACATCAATGCTGTAAGTTATTTGATGAGTTACGTGATCAAAGCTGTACTGTATTACAGTGTAAGCATTTTCAAACTTTAACCTAAATAAAGCTCCTATATATTTAAAATAAAATGCCAATGATCAAAGGGATGGCTACTGAAATTAGTTTGGTGGCTGTAAAGTACGACTAGCGCATTTAAGTCTTGGTTATTATTCCATGCAGACACTTCCATCTAAGTCTGAATTTATTTTAAGAGCAGTAGTATGTAAATAGTATGTAATCTGTAGGAAACTTGATTGGGATTTGATTCCCGATTACAAACCAGATGGCTTCCAACTTTGATTTTAGTGCTTTTATGAAATGTTCACAAAATCACTCAGATGATACAACTATTTCCCAAATTTGCTGTAAAAGATGACATCATTGAATCAATGTGTGATTGCCATTGAAATTACTAAAACTTTTAGGGATTGCTTTTGTTTTTCTGTTTGTGTGTTTCAATGAATGTAGAGGAATTTCTGCCTCATCAGTCTTTATTAAGAACTACAGCGGGATGGTTGGTTTTGATTTTTTTAGATAGTACTGAAAATTAAAATCAAGCTATAAGATAGTAAACGTGACTTGTAATAGAAAATGTGATTTCAAAAAAATCTAGGACTTTCCTCTTAAATAGTGGCTTAATTTTAACCAGAATTGCTCTGCTTTCTACGTAACCCAAGACAACATGATGATTCTGAATTGCCAGTGGAATTTAACAATCAGGAATGGTGGCTTACTCTTGGGAAATGAGCATGATTTCAGTTGCTGTTTGTTCTTCTACAGATTCTGCTCAGTATAAATTATGCATATTCTTGAACACACAGAAATGCTGCCTTCCCTCAGATTCCAAGTTAGACATACTCAAATGTTGTGTGGTATTAGAATATATAAAGTCTTAACATTTTGTATCCCTCAGAAACCTATAATTTACATAACATTTTTATGAAGAAAGAAATTTAGTAAAATTTTCAATAAGTTTCATATCCATGAATAATATTGTTTGTAAAAAATCAGTCTCTATATTTGTTTTAACTTCTATCATATGACCTATGAACTAGTCAATGAAAAGCAATTAGCTTGAAAAAGAAACACCTGTCTCACTCTATCATATATTTTTTTTATTTTTATTGTTGGTTGTTCAAAACATTACATAGTTCTTGATATATCATATTTCACACTTTGATTCAAGTGGGTTATGAACTCCCATTTTTACCCCGTGTACAGATTGCAGACTCACATCAGTTATGAAATTTGCAGTACAAGAAGACACATAAAACTTTTATATAAATGAACACTTGCTTTCCCACTTCATTTTCTAATTTTTCTGTATATGATCAATTTATGATACTGAGATATGCCTGTGTTCATACCAGTGCCATGGTATTTTAGGTATTATAGCTTTGTAGTATATTTTGAATTCAGGAGATATGGCATTTCCATACTGAAGTATTTTGTACTTTCATATGCAAATTTTAGTATTTTTTTTTAATTTCTGGGAATAATGTCATTGACTTTTTCATAGGAATTGCGTTGAATGTGTAGATTGTTTTAGGTAATGTGGACAGTTTAGCAACATTAATTCTTTCACTGTGTAAATGGGAGACATCTCCTCATTTAGTCCCTGACTTCCTCAATTACTTTCATTAATGTTCTATGGTTTCAGCATAAAGGTGTTTTGATCTCAATGTTAATTCATTCCTATATATGTTACTGTTTATAGCTATTATAAACAGGGTTTTTGTTTGCTTTCTTTCTTGGATAGTTCACCACTAACTTATAGAAACGTTACTAAATTTTGTAGGTTGATTTTTGTATCCTGCATCTTTACTCAATTTATCTTGTTTTGGTGGTGAGTTTCTCCTCTCTCTCTCTCTCTCTCTCTCTCTCTCGCTATATATATATATATATATATATATATATATATATATTTTACATATATATTTATATTTATATGGATAGGTAGATAGATAGAGATATGGAGATAGATAGAGATATATTTATAAATTTTAACTGCAAACAAGGGCATTTGACTTTTTTCTCTCCAATTTGAATATCTTTTCTATTTTCTTTTCTCTTGTCTAATTGCTCTGTTAATAGACTGGGTAACAATGAGCATTTTGCCTTGTCACAGATCTTAGAGGAAAGGCTTTCAGCTTTTACCCCTTTGTTATGATGTTAACTGTGGTAAGCTACATATGGCTTTTACCGTATTTAAATATGTACCTTCTATACCTGATAAAGAGAGTGTGAAATATACATAAATTGAATATTATTCATCCATCAAAAGGATAAAATCCTGTCCATTGTAATGGTATGGATTAACCTGAAAGTTATTATGCTAAGTGAAATAAGTCAGGCAACAAAAAACAGATGTCACATGATATCACTCAAATGTGTAATTCAAAAAAGTTGTTCTTATAGAAATAGAGTATAGAATAGAGGTTACTAGAAACTAAGGAGGGAGGTGGGGGAAGAATGAGGTTGGGAAGAAGTCACTCAGTAGGCATAGAGATAAAATTAGGAAGACTAAGTTCTGGTGTTCTATTTCACTATAGGATGACTATTGTTAAAACTAAAGTATTGTTTCAAAATAGCCAGAAGTGAGGATTTTGCATTTTCTCAACACAAAGAATTCATAATAGTTTGAAATAGTGGTTGTGCTAATTAACATGACCTGATTATCCTCAGTGTATGCATATATGAGAACATTATCTTGTACCCTATAAATATCTATAAGAATTATGTATCAATTATAAATAAAAAAGAAATCATTTCAATATCTTTTCACTTATTAAATTAATTATCAACATGTATTTTCTCCTAAAATAAAAGAAACATATGTGATGATAAGTTTTTGCATGAAAAAAAATATTTAACATAAATTAAGGCCATAATTAGATTTGTATTTTTTCTTTGTAGAATGCAAAAGTTATCCAGGAGTTATAAAGTGTTTCCTGCTGAAGTTGCATGTGTCAGTATCCCTTCTTACTTTAATAATCATATAGTAAAGTGAAAGAATATTTTAATATATTTATGCCCCAAAGTACAAATATACATTATTATTAATACCTGATTCTAATATTCAGAAATTATAAAATAGCCACAGTGTATTCTTACCTGTGATATCACCTATTTAATAAATTATTTAATGATGCTATAATTTTATTGAATAAGATAGTCTGGGAATAAAATTTTATATTTCTTTAAAATAATTCCTTAAGATTATAACTCATTCAATAATGGTTTGTATGAGTTTTCATAGTACATTATACCAATTAAGAAGTCTCTTACCTTTGATTATGACAAATGCATTTTATTTTACCTCAATAAACCAAGCATCAACAAACAGGACACCAAAAGCAAACACAGGCAAAACTCTATGGATAACAATTTTAAATGTATTTTGAGCACAGGAAATAAAATGAAAATTTTCATTATATATATCAGAATTCTCCAGAGAATAGAACCAACTGTAAATGTATGTATACAAAGAGAAAGAAATACACACACACACACACACACACACACACACACACATTTTATGTATTGACTCATGTTATTAAGTTATTGTGGGGACTTGGCAAGTCAAAAACCTCAAAATCTCCATGGTAGATCAGCAGGTAGGGACTTAGGGAAGATGTGTAGTTTAAGTCCAAAGGCAGTCTGCTTGCAAAATTCTTCTTTCTTCCTTGGATATCAGTTTTTTTTTTTTGTTTTTTTTTTTTTTGTTTTGTTTTGTTTTTGTAAAGGTCATGAACAGATTGGATGAGGCCTACCAATATTATGGAGGATAATCACCTTACTCAAAGTTTATTGGTGTATAACTATTAATCTCTTCTTTAAAAATACCTTCATAGAAACATATAGAATTATATTTGACCAAGTATCTGAGTACAATGATTTAGTTAATTTGGCACATAGAATTAACTCTTACATACTTTGTATGTTAAGAACACAGATTATCTTATTTTTCCAGTCATTGCAAAATATGCCACAAAGTAGGCACATTATGCACTATTTATAAATGAAAAAAATTAATACAAGTTAAATAGGGAATAATGACAATGTTAGAATTGATCTCAGGTTGTCATTCTGGTATTTTTATATTTGTAAAATGGGAAGAACATACAGACATCAGTAAGGTTTGCTTTTAAATACCCAGACCAAAATATAGTGGTTTAGAATTATTTCTGTCCTGGGCTGTCTCAGGTGCACTCTTCTGGGCACATTGTCTATTTACTTAGTTGGTTCTGAATTGTACTAAATGGTCATTGGTTCATGTCATTTGAGGAGATGAAAATGACCTGTTTTTATGGTTTGGATATGAGGTGTCCCCTTAAAAGCTCATGTTAGGCAATGCAGAAATGTTCAGAAGTACAATACTTACATTATGAGAACTCTCTCTTTCTCTCTGACTCTCTCTCTCTCTCTCTGTCTTTCTTTCCCTCTTTCCCTCTCAGTCCTGGCTGCCATGAGCTGAGCAGCCATCCTCTGCCATACACTTCCACTATGATTTTCAGGACCAAAGCAGTGGAGTTGGCCAACCATGGATGAAAACACTTTTCTTTTCAGTTATTTTGGTCACAGTCTCAGAAAACTAACGAATAGTGCATGTTTCTTTCAAAGCTTTGTGGCTTAAAACACACACACACACACACACACACACACACACACACACGTATTTACTATAATAAGACCACAGTTAAGCACAACATAATGTTCAACCTCACCTGATATTTGGCCACATTTATCTCCTTGAAGCTATTATACTGATGGTGGCTTCTTTCCTCCAAGCTAGTAAGAAAGTTTTACTCTTTCATCTTGTCATTAACTTTTACACCAGCCTTTAGAGGGTTCACCTATTTACATCCACTCCAGCTATACTAATTTCTCATTTGATTAATCATAGTCAACAGAAAAGGGTCTTAATAAAGGGGGGATCTCAGAGTCCCTGATCTTGCCCATACTCAACAGGAGAGAATATAGGTCATGTTTAGTAGGGCATAGGAAAGGTGTAGTTATCTTAGGATTTTAACTACCATAAACAGATGGGAGATTTGTAGTATTCATCATAATAACATATATGAATGACAGGATCATTGATGAATATTTGACAACCTCCTATACTAAAAAATGACCACAAATTAAGACAGGTGTGTAACAATGTACAGTCAAAAATGAGAAACACATAAGTTAAAATGAGGGAACACACACACACACACACACACACAAAAAAAAAAAACTAAATGAATTTAATTTGGAAGAAATAGACTGATTCCTTTTTGTGCTCTGAAATTCTTTTCTTTTGTTTGGATCTACACTGATTCTTCTTATCCTGTGGCATGCTACTAGTATGGCAGATCACACTCTATTATTCTAGAAATGATTGAAGATCATAGAAGTTGATAATTAACCTTAAGTTAAACAGGCAAAAATTCATTTTGAGAAGTCTGGTTGTATCCAGATTGTTAGCATGTTTATATTGGTCTCCAATAATTTCAGGCCCACACTACTTAGATTTTCCTTTGTCTCTCCAAAGAATGACTTTAAAATTAATAAAAATAACTTTTGTTTCTGGGGAAATGGGTTATCTTCATATTTCTTCTCCTAATAATTAAAACCTTGAAATTTTTATCAATAAACAAAGGTTGATTCAGAAAGGTGGAGAGAAGGAGAAAGACTTGCTAGAGGCCAGAGGAAACCAGGGATAGATGGGTCCCTGGGCTTTCACTATGCAGCATATGATGAACTCTTGGAGCTGAAGAAATTGGAAAACCTGGGTCCATTAATGGGCATAGACTACTACCACTACTACTACTACTACTACTACTACTACTACTACTACTAATAATAATAATAATAATAACAACAACAACAATATAAAGCTTTTCTCTCTCCATCCAAAGAACTAAGATGAGAGAAATCTAGCAAGAGACAAAATAGTTAGATAATAACTTTTCTCCTATCAGTCAAAAGAAATAAATAAAGCCAACTCCTACCAAAACCAGAAAATGTTGTTAGGAGCCTAGACTTCTCACATCCTAAAGTAGTAATGAAGTCCCCAGCCACATGCCAGGATGCTTCAGAGGATGGTGAATAATGAACTGGAACTTCCACAGGATGCAAATGTGGCTTGCTCTGCTGAGGTGTCAGTTCAAACTGAATGAAGCCTTGACTTCCACTCCAACCTGGATGAGGATACACTACTCTGTCCTCTGCCATGTGATAAGGGAAGCTTATAGGAAAGTGAAGTCTTTGAAATTACCACCTAGTGGTACTGAGGCCCTGTCTCCCTTTTGCCCCTGTTGCCCCTGGAGATCACGTTAGCAACAGTAATCAAACCCAGAGGCAGGTGGCACCAGTGATGGTTTTCTAGGAAACAGGGACCCACTTCCCCTCATTATAAACAGGAGGTATAACCACTTAATGTCAACAGAGGGGAAACAGGGAAGTGGGCTTCTGCCACCACCTGCAGCCGTGAGACAGGGCTTACCTTGCTTCCCAGAGCAGTGTCAATCTTAAGATCCAGAGTCTCATAAAATAGCACACCAGTGTCTAGGTGTCTGCTGATAACTGCTTATCATTCTTAGAATTAGAAAAATACCAAAAAGAAGGAAAAAAGAAACAAATGCCAACACCGAGAAGAGGCATAAGTTAAAATCATATAACAAAGATTTTAAGGCAACCATGATGATAACAGTTCAACAATCAATTGTTAAGACATTTGCAACATAATATTGATAGCAATAGTAATAATAAAAGTTCAAGAAATAAGCATGATATCTCAGTAACTAAGAAAGAAATATTTTAAAAAATTAACCAAATGGGCTGGGGTTGTGGCTAAGTGGTAGAGCACTTGCCTCACATGTGTGAGTCACTGGGTTCAATTCTCAGCACCACATATAAATAAATGAATAAAATAAAGGTCCATCAACACTAAAAAAATACTTTTTTAAAAAATTAACCAAATGGACATTTTAGAACTAAAATATACAGTAACCCAAATTATGTATTGAAAAATAAACTCAATATTATTGAGATTGACTCAATATTATTCATGGAAGAGAGGATTAAGATATCTCAGCAGATTTAAAAGAAAAAAAGTAGTTTTCATCTCAAGGCTCATAAATAACAATATCATGGAGATGTCCTAACATAAGTGCAATGTAGTTATTTCTAGTGTGATGACAGAGGAAGAAAAATGAAAGAATGGTCAATCAAAATATGTACACTATAATATTTTCATTTACTTTTTGTAAGAATGCTGAAGAAACAAATGAAAAAACTCCATTAATGTTGGGATTTTAATGCTGAATGCCTATTATATTTTTCTTTTTCTGTTTTTGCTTTAAACTTTCAGAATAAAACAAATTAAAAAGCAAACAAACAAGGGAAGGGTACTGGAGTTAGGGTACCCAATTTAGACTATAGTGGGTCACTGCATTAGTTACTTCTTCTTTATTAGACACAAATAATTTAGGAGAAGAAGAAACAAGAAAAAAAACTTAAAACAATAAAGTATCACCCTGCAAAGGTTGGTAGAGTTAACATAATAATACACTTTTTGAAGGCATCTCAAATGTTTTAATAATGAAACAGCATTCTTTGCAAGAATATCTATATTGTATCAAGTAATCCCTCTGTTGATGAATAAAAAGGTTCTACAAAGGATAAACAATGTTTAAAATCCACAAAAGTATAGTGCACTAAAGCTGAAATATTCAACATGAGAGATAACTAACAAATTATTTAGGAAATAGTTTGACAGAAAGGGAACAGTGAAAGTTCTATACAGATAAATGAAAAATGAAGACCTAGTTTCACATTGGTTATTCCCATTTCACCCTTTTTGAATAGTTTAAGGCACAATATTTAAATAATCTCATTTTTTTAAAAAATCATATTTGTTTCCTTAGGTAACTTCTACTTAATTATTGTTCTTGAGTATAACAAATAATGATGTTGTTGCAATAGATAAGAATCTTTTGGACATTTTAAGGAATATTTAATATATATTTAAAATACATGTTTCTCAATGTTGAAAATTTATACTTTATACCTGAAGGTATACTTCAGTAAAATCAACTAATTGAGAAACTTTTACATGTCTATGACCAATAACAAAATTATAAGGTGAGGCATCCATACTGTTAACAATGTGTACATTAATATCACAGTAAATTTTAAAAAGCCTTTTTTATTAATCAGTTTATTTATAAATTGCAATTCAGATTTTCCATGTTAATGGTAAATCTTCACACAATTTAAGGAAGAATAAAAATGTCCAGGTTTACCCAGCAGAGTTTTGGGATAGCAAAGATAATAGAGATATACTTTGCAACTACTCCCAGAAAATCAAAATGCATAGTAGAGGTGGGTACTCATTAATAAAAACATAGTCAAATTTTCTTAAGAAAGAAAGGAGGAAGGGGAAGAAAGAGTGAGAGAAAATACTTTGAATTTCTTGTTCAAAGAAGTTCTTAAGCAGAATCTGGAATCCTGTGTTTATATATATATTTTGAAAACAGGAAATTTGGGTTTTGTTTGTACATTTGTTTGTTTGCAAAAGATAAGAATTTTTTGGACTTTCTCATCTAACTTCCAGTACCATCTAACAGTGCAGTTTCTTGGTGAATATACTTGTATGAAAGATGACAAAGAAGTAGACTTAAGCATACAAGTAGAAAGAACTAAGGCTTCTATTTAGACTGTAGAAAACCTCAGAACATCACCAATCCTGCAGAATATTCCCACCTGGACATGGAGAATATATGCCCACCTGGTTAAGTGAAAACGTATATTTTTTTAGCTATTCAAAAAGCTATAGTGTCAAGCTGTAAAATAAACTGAATTCCAACAAGGAAAAAGATTCCTCCACTGAAAACAAGCCACATGAGCCATCTCTTATTTATCAGGGCAGGTAAGAAGTGGGTAGCTGCAATCCGAAGTCAAGAAGTTGTCCTGTGGTAGCAAAACCAAGTAGGGAATATGAGCTGGCTGGAGACAGCTGGGACATCCAGACCTGCAGGGAGTTTGCATTCACTGCTAAATTCTTTTCCACAGGCTTTCTCTGATGCACAGGAGAAAGATTTGGGACAGCAAAAGATCAGTGTCTCTAAGTGGTACAGTATGCAAGAGTTAAGTCTCTGGAGGCAGGACAATAAACACTCTCAACCCCAAGGAAAGGAAAAGAAAGGTGCCTTGCCTCTAAGAGAGGAATAGAATTGAAACTCAATTGATCTGAGAGATGGATTGAAAACCACACAGACCCTAGCCAGCCTGCGTCCAGAGCACAGGAAGAGGGTCATCGTCTTACATAAGAAAAGATAGAAACCCCTGGAGCAGAGGAAAAAGCAGAACTAAGAGAGAACAGGTGACATTCATACCCAAGAGCAACCACAGAAGACAGAGGACAGAGTTGGACTTGCACTCTTCTGCATTCAGAGACAAGAATGCTGAAAAAGCAATATCACAATCCTAGGTATAACAAGTCTATGAGGAGTAACTAGTAAGCTATAGTAGAGATAAAATGATATCATATAAATTCAATTAATTAAAATGACAGGAAAGAACTAAAGGGGATAGGATAAATAAAATGGAATTAGTAGTGTGATAGGTTAAATTGCATCCTGTGAAGATCACTATAAATATAATTGTAATGCTAAAAGTGTATACATCTAACAAAGAGATTTTTTAATACACACAAATCAAAGCGTGATAGAACTAAAAGGAAAAATAGACATATCCACTATTTTAATTGGAGACTTCAACACTTAAGACCTGAGAAGCACTATCAAACAACTTGACATCATTGTTTATGGACCATACCACCCAAATAGCCCAATACACATTATTTTCAAGTGCACCTAGGACATCCTAATGCACATAGAACATTCACCCAGTAACCTCTATTCTGGACCATTAAACAAACATAAACAGAATTGATATTATATAATGTATATAATAGGACAGTTATATGAACCAGAACTTGATAGCAGAATAATATGTAATTATATAACTATTAGGAAATTCAACATAATATTTCTAAATTAGGTATATATCAGAGTGGTAGTCAGAAATGAATTTTTAGACATATTTTAATTCAATGCATGTGGAAGCCTAGCATTTCAAACTGTACGGAACACCAGAAAAACAGAGACTGGAGAGAAATTTGTTAAATTAAATGCTTATGCTCTAAAATAACAGCAGATTCAAATCAAAATCTAAGCTTCCACTTCAAAATTTAGACAAAGAAGTGGAAATTAAATACAAAGCAGTCAAATGGAGGGGTTATTAAAGATATAAAAAGAAATTTAAAAATATACAAAACCAAGAACACTAATAAAACCAAAAGATGATTCAATGAAAGGTTAATAGTATAGACAAAACTCTACTTCAGCTGGTCAAGTAAATAATAAGGATGGCATCATAATATTTTATTATATATATTATAAATTATATATGTCACTATAGATATTTAAAGGATAATGGCTGCATGTGGTTAACAAATCGTATCAATGTATTTGATAACTTAAAGTAATTAGACAAATTATTTTAGTTAAATACTTAAAAAATAAATTATTGAACCAGCCTTAGTTTTTTTCTTCCCTACATATACTAAAGAAATTTTATTTATAAATAAAAATCTTCCTACAAAGAAAACTCCAGGTACAGATGGCTTTATCTGTCCATTCTAACAGACACTGAAGGAAGAAATAATATCAATTCTACTCCAAACCTTCCAGATAATTGAGAGGAAGGGATACAAGTATGACCTTTAAGAAGTTAATGTTGATACAATTTACTATGATAAAACTGCCAGCCATCAGTGAGCTAAATCAAGGATTTAAAAAATGAGGACACATACCATTGTAATAGATGTGAAGATTCAATATTGCTAAAAGACTATTTCTCCTGTCTTTTTCTATAGGTTCTATGCAATAACAAGTCAAAAACCCCAACAGGTTTCTTTTTTTTTTTTTCTCGTTTGTATTGTATTGTTGTTTACTTTTCACATATGCTGACAAACTATTCTCAAAAACATCTGAAAATGCAAAGAAGCAAGAATAACCAAAACTACTTTGAAAAAGAAAAATTGAAGGAAGACTCACACTTTGTGATATTAGAGGTGGGTTATAATTATATTGTACAAACCAATGGAAAAAAATTACAAAAGAAATAATTTCTCACTTGAAAAATTTCCCTAGCTGTTTTTAATATACCAATCTATTCTTTGCCCTACCCTGCTTATCACTGATTCCCAACAACTTAAGAAAAGACCTAGAAGACATGCTTATCAAATTTGAATATAAAATGAGCTTGAGAAGAATGGATCCTTCAAGAAAATGAAATGAGACTTAGACTTATTAAAATAAATCATGGAATAATTTTAAAGCAATAAATTTTAAATGATCAGAAACATTTATTAAGACTTTTATTTGAGGTCCTAAAAATTTTCAGAAATGGTAAAATAAGACTGATCTGATTTGAAAAAAAATTCAGGTAAAGAAACAAATTTATTTAGTCTCCAATTTCTAATTAGGACACAAGCGTATACAGATACTATTAAGATATTAATGCAAATTTTTTTTAATGGAAGCATTCATATTAGCATACTGCAAGCCATAGAATAGATGCAGTGAAGAAAGATAGATGAATATCCCACATTAAATAAGGAATTATTTAAGGATTTATGATATTAAACTTTGAGAAATGCGACATTAATGATAGAAAGATGAGCATTTTAAGATTCCACTGTTTGCCCAATGAAAGAAAAATTGAAGGAAGACTCATATTATGTGATTTCAATGTTAGAGGTAGGTTATAATGATATTTGTACAAACCAATGGAAAAACATTACAAAAGAAATAATTTCTCCCTTGAAAATTTTCCCTGTTTTTATATATCAATCTATTCTTTGTCCTCACAAATACAAAGTTCTCACAAATACAGATTTACAAGAGATGCACATAACACAATCAGCAACAAAACCTGTTGATTTAAACAACTTGAATTTGCAACAGTTACATAGACTATTCTGCCAAACATGGATTTTTCTACAGGAGGCTTTTTAGCCCTATGTCAAAACTTGCATAGAAATTATTTCTATATTAAGAACATTAACAGGTTAAGGATAGAGTGCTTATATTTTTAAAATCGTTTTTTTAGCGAATAACTAAATTTGTGATTTAAAATATTGGTAAAACACAAAAGAAATTCCAATGCTGGAAAGCCAAAAAGAAAAAGAGACATTTATTTCATTTTGGCCTAAGTATATTAAAAATTCAGTTTTATATACAAAAATAAATGGAATGCTATTGAGTACATACATAGTCTCCCATCTGGCTACTTATCAATGCTGCTATTCCTAGTATAAAATCTATTTTAAGAAATTTACTCTTTGTTTATGCTGAGCCTTGTTAATCTAATATCATAGATATCTTTATGATATCTGTCAACAGTATCTAATCTAATCCATGTGTGTGTTTACGCATGTGCTTATCTATCTGAGTGAGCTAAGTCAACGATTTAAAAAATGAGGACACATACTATTTTAATAGATGTGAAGACTCAATATTGCTAAAAGACTATTTTTCCCTGTCTTTTTCTATAGATTCCATACAATAACAAGTCAAAATCCCAACAGGCTTTTTTTCCCCCTAGTTTGTATTGTTGTTTATTTTTCACACATGCTGACAAACTTTTCTCAAAAACATCTGAAAATACAAAGAAGCAAGAACAACCAAAATTATTTTGAAAAAGATAAATTGAAGGAAGACTCACACTATGAATAGGATACCTTTAATATTGATTGCAGCATTCCTTTAACATTCTTTGGAAACTGATTGTGTTAAAAACCTGGATTTTTAGACCTAGTATCAGCTATGTAAGTCATATAAATTGGCTTATTAAAATTGCCATAAGTAAACATCCTTGTTGTATTTTCAGTATTTCAAGTAAAAGTATTACTTTATAGGAAAACAGATACACAATCAGTTTCCTCAGGAGAAATTTTACCTTTCAGAGTAGTCTTCCCTATTAAAAAGCAAGATATATTTCTCTTGAGTGATGCAGTCATTTAGGAAAAGCTTAAGTAAGCCCAAGATCAATACTTAAAAAAAAATACTTGCTTCATTGAAATGGATCATTTTAAATTTCAGCAATAAGAGTCATTGTATAAATGATTTTTTATATTCAGTCATTTTATTCTTTCAATGTCTTAAAAGTAAAAAATCCACTCAAATAAATGCTTGTTCTGTACTACCATGATGCAAAACAATCACTTCTCCACCATAATGTCAAGAAGAAAGCTTTTTATCTTAGAAACATGATTAACCCCTGTGATGAGAATAATCTGTGTGCCTTAGGAGATAAATAATAATGATACTATGAGAGAATTCCTTGTGTAAAGCAATAACTAGAAAAAATTGTTGCCTTCACAATATGATAAGCTACACAATATTATCAAATTCCTATGTATTGCTGATAATAAATACTTTTCTTCTATGGAAATAGTCAAACAAAATTATATAAATCCAAGCTAAATTATATTTGGAAAAAGATGACTTTCTAATTGAATACTGAAGTAATATTGAAAATGTTGGCATATGAAAATAATTATTTATATATGAAACTTCCTTCCTAGAAAAAGATTACATACTATGACATCAAATTTATAATTTACAACTAATCATTCTCTGTATTTTTCGAACTTTTAGGCTGCAGTATTCAGAGAATATGTAAGGACATAACTTTGGGATCTAACAACCAATAATTTTTGAAAATATTATTCTAAAACGAATTAAGCTTAAGATTATAAAAATGAAAAAAGGAGGAAGAATTAGACTGTTGAGAATTTTGCTGCTTTTGTATTTTTCCATAATATCATTTTCTTTCAAATAACAATTCAGAATCAATAAACTTGGGGGAGATTTTGAGTACATGGCACATGTTCTTATTAAGTGTTATTAAATTTTGTTTAATTTAATGATTCAATGAATGATTGCAATGGTTGCCATTGCTTGGGTTCTTGTCTCATGCCAGTCAGTATTGCCAGCCACTGTATCCAACTTATCTCAAGTAAACACAACACATCTCTCGATTGCCTCTTATTATATCCTTTTCAAAAGGCAGAACACGTTCTTAGGAAGCAGATATATTTTAATTAAATCACTTGTCTTGATTCAGTATTTAAGAAAGTCTTCATTTTGAATTAGTTCTCATAATTTGACACTGAGTTATCAACAAATAGAGTTAATTTTAATTTTAAGGCTGTGTGGTTCAGAAAAATCTCTAATGTTGGCAAAATAAAAGTAAATAAAAAAAAAAACCACACCACTGGGTAGATAAGTTTGTTTGAATATAGAGACCATGGACAGCTTCAAGTATACATTTGTCCTTTTAGCTTTAGATAATTAAATAAACAAAACAAAACGAAGTCATATATTTATTTACTTCATAGGCTCAAAAAAAGTTCTAAAAGGGTTCTATTTCAGTTTTTGTATTAGCCTCATCCCTTATGCAATCTTTGGAAGCAAATAAGACTGGACTTTGGAGATTCTGGTCAGGCTATTAAAAAGCTTCCCTTCCACATAAGTGCTGCACAGTAGGTGAGATCCCAGACAGTGCCAACTACAGTTCAAAGATTACTATGAAGGGGAAGATATTTATAAAACAAGGAGTTTTAACATGCCACAAATCATAGTCATATTAATCACAGATACATACTTTCTCTCATAATCTGGGTTCAATTTTAAGTTGAAAAACATTTTATTTGATAAGTCTAAAATTGGCTTTGATCCATTAAGTTCATGCCTACAAAACTATTCTCAATACAGTGTAAGTAATGTCCTCCACCAAAGTGTCAGTCAAAGACCAGCATGGTGGTGCACACCTGTAATCCCATGGCTGGGGAGGATGAGGCAGAAGAATCACAAATTCAAAGCCAACATCAACAATGGCTAAGCAACTCAGTGTGACCCTGTCTCTCATCCCTTATTTCTGTCTTAGGAGGCTAATAGAAGAGGTGGCCATTAATTTTAAAATTAGAGAAGATGAAGCATATTCAGATTATGATTTGAAAAGGAGAGAAAATGGGTTTAGTTTAGAAAATAAATAAATAAACAAACAAACAAACAAACTACAAAATGGGACTGTGGATATGGTGCAGTGATTGCCCCTGAGTTTAATCCCCAATACCTAAAAAAAAAAAAAAAAAAAAAAAAAAAAAGTGTCAGTCAAGGACAGAATGAGGTGAGCACAGAACAACTAGTTTAGCCATTCTCTCTACAGAATGGTTGTGCTGTTCTGTTTTTGTGTGAATGAATAAATTTTGACTTCACAAATCATTAAGTTATTATCTTTTAATGATTCAGAAACACATAGATGATATACCATAATTCTACATGCTACTAAGAAGAATTTGCTCATTTTGCTTTGAAAAATAGCTTTAACAGTTAAATTGCATAACATTTAAATGAGAAAAAAATGTGCATCCTGGAGTTAATAATATAGAATAACACAAAGTACAAAATATATAGCTCAGTGTCTTTCTCTGGTAGACTATTTTTATAGAAAATCAAATTACTTTTTTTCAAGTTATGAAAGTTTCTTTGACAA